>NC_142929.1:92332949-92405449 GCF_046866305.1 Octopus bimaculoides
TATGCACCAAAGAAGAACAGAGCAGTGATCTGATTTCTCTGGAAAAGTGCGGTACGATCAACAATGCAAAATACAGTACTTTGCTGGCCAACAAACTGAAGCCAGCAATTCGCACCAAGCACCGAAGCCTATTGTCGAAGAAAGTTTTGTTGCTGCATAACAATGCACGCCCACACACGGCCGCCAGACCGTTGAAACCATTAACCAATTGGGTTTTGAGGTGGTGGGACACTCTGCCTACAGCCCAGATCTCGCACCTTCCGGCTATCATATCTTTGAACCGCTCAAAGATGGTTTTCGAGATCGTCGATTTCCTACGGATGAAGATGTGAAGGAAGCGGTACACGACCAACCAAAAACCTTCTTCTTGGAGGGAATTCCCAAGCTTGTAGACAGCTGGAACAAGTGCATCGGAAAGGAACGAGACTATATAGAAAAATGACGTACTTGTTTATCCACTGCTTTTGTGTAAATACATTGAAAAACCAAGAGTGCGTATAATTTTTGACTCTCCCTTGTATATATATGTGTGTGTGTGTATGTGTGTGTGTATTTTATGTGTATTTGTGTGTGTATGTGTGTATGTGTGCGGGGGTGTGTGTGTGAGTTATATGCATGTCTCATTGTGTATGTGGTTAGCTGTGATTCAATATGGTTGTCACTGTGTGCATTTTCTCCTAGTTTCCTGTATTTGTATGTCAGAATCTGATTATCTGCATATGTGTGTAATGTATGTGTGTGTATATGTATGTATATATGTGTGTGTGTTTGTATGTACATACGCACCTATTTATGTATGTGTGTAAGTATGTTTGCGGTTTTCTACGTCTGTACAGTTGTCTGTGAATGTGTAATGGTGTCGTTGTGTGTGTATATATATATAAATGTGTATGTATGTGTGTGTGTGTGTGTGTGTGTGTGTGTGTGTGTGTGTGTGTGTGTGTGCATACGTGCTTCTTTTGCAAGTAGAGGCATATACACATACGTGCATGCGTGTGTTTCTATGTGTATATAGTTATGTATTATGCCCATAAAGAAAGATACACAAACTTTATATGTCTCCCGATATAGTTTCAAGCGATTTTTGTCAAGTGTACGTATATTGGACTCCTTGTATATTGTATATGAATGGCTATACAAAAGTTTTTATTAACTTGGTTCAGTCTAGTGGAATAGTTTATTCAGATATATCACGTAAATAAATGTTTTATTCAACATATGAAAAGGCGCAAGTCTAATGTTTGCAGATTTCGATTAATGCTCCACCTCTTTTTGTGCTCACCCACACATATGCAGACTGACAGGCACGTACATGAGTATGTTTGTGTGTGTGTATATATATATACATATATATATATATATATATATATATATATATATATATATATATATATATATATATATATATATATATATATATATGTATGTATGTATGTATGTATGTATATATATATATATATATATATATATATATATATATATATATATATATATATGTATGTATGTATGTATGTATGTATGTATGTATGTATAAACATATATATACGAATATACACACACATATATAAGTATACATACACTCACATATATATATATATATATTTATATATATATATATATATATATATATATATATATATATATATATATATATATATATATATATATATATATATATATATATTAATCTTCTTTCCATTACATGTTGGATCAACAAAATAAGTATTCCATCCAGTAAGATAAATATCATTTAATATACACAGTATTTAAATATGAGCTACTAATCGTTTCATGCTGTGGAAACAATAATTTGGCAAATGTATATAACGTGGCTTGTGTCCCCAAGCAGTCCTTTAGGCTCCATAACATAAGGTTAGACTTATTTGAAAAGGAGGACCCTGGTCCATGATTAAACATGTAATAGAACGTGAAGCTTGATACAAAAAGTGGCACGAGAAGACAAAGTGTAAATAAAAAAAAATGAAAAAAGAAAGAAAAGAAAGAAAGCCAAGAGTTGCATCTCTTTTGTCCACCAAAATCATAATTAATCTACTTATTGAAGAATAATTCAATGGGGAGAAGGCCGAAGACTTCGAGATTGCCGCCCAATCTGGAGAAGTTGATGTCTTCTAGTTCGATAAAAATTGTGCATATGCTAGCATTTGCTAAGAATTTCGGATCTGGAATTAAGTAGTGTCGTGGAATTCTTGGTTTGTGCGATCTTTTAGCAACTCATAGCTTGCATTTCTTTGAACAATTCACATAGGGCCTACATTTCTCCATGATGCTCTAGTTGACTGTGATGAGCAGTTGGTCTTCAGATTACATACATGGTTAGCCAACAGAGTGGCTTTATTTTTGTCGATGTGTCGATAAGATGACTGGTAGTTTGCACATCTTTTAAAATTGCCTTCATATAAACCGATGTACTTTTGTTTTCGACTATGTTATCTTGGAAGTTTGTTGTGTGGCATTATTCTGTAGTAATGCCTTTATATAAATATAGACATATATATATATATATATATATATATATATATATATATATATATATATATATTAGTTTTCAGTATTCTGAGAAGGCAGGAAATGTACATTACCTTTTCCCAGGGCCCCCTAGAAGAGGTGACTGTTTTTATCCTCAGACTCGTGAAGTATCTAGAATGGTAGAACAGACAAATCTCCGCTGAAGCCAACAAAGAACCAAGTTGTTGTGTTAAACTGAACGACCGAATAAGTGCGCCTCGAAGAACAAGAACATTGCACCCAATCGGCTTCCACGCTGTTTTGTTCAATTAACTTCATTCGCACGTTTTCAATCGACTTGAGGTCATCTTGGGTAATGTGAAAAAGGACGAAGACAACGATATTTGTAGGACAGAACAAAAGAAAGCAATCTTAAAGGAGGTAGATGAACAGAAGCACGTAAAATTTTCAAGTGTATAGGACAAATAAACCAGGAAGCTCTCTATGAAGGTACTGAAAAAATTAATAAGGTTAAGACTACATTTATAATAAAGCAAAAAGATTTTCACCACGAAAGACAAAACACTGCACAAAAAAAAAAGAAAACAAACTGAGACGAGTAAAGTTTTGACAGTTGCCTTCTATGGACAACGTACAGAGCAAAAAGAAAAATTTGTAGATGCCTTTGAGATGTAGATCTTCCTAGATTAAGCAGAACTAGTTGCAAAGTCAGGGTTTAAAATGTTGTCGCTCACTAGCATCGACCCCGAAATTAAACAGCAGCTAAGCCAGCTTCGCAACCATACAACCATGCATACGCCCCAAGGTAAAATGTATGCGACTAATCTTACCAAACCCACAGCACGGTATAACATTTAAAACATTTATATGAGAATTTGTGTTTCTTTCCTGTTTAGAATTGTTTTAGATCAAGACTAAATATCTCTGTTTTGTGTCGAACTAATTAATTCATGGGTTCTGCAGTGTTATGCATAAATGCCACTGCGTGTGCGCATCTGAATGTTTGTAATTGTGTGTGTGTGTGTGTGTGTGTGTGTGTGTGTGTGTGTGTGTGTGTGTGTGTGTGTGTGAGTGCGATTCGCGCGCGCACGTATGAGGGGTTGTGTTTCTATGTGTAAGTTTATTCCAAAGTAAGGAAGCGTTGAAAATGGATATTTTCTGTATAAAAAATCTAAATCTGACTCACTGATACTCTCATATATATATATATATATATATACATGGAATATATATATATATATCCATATATATATAAATGCATATATATATATATATATATATATATATATATATATATATATATATATATATATATATATATATATATATATACATATATATATATACATATATATATATATATATATATATATATATATATATATATATATATATATAAATACACACATATATATACATATATATATATATATATATATATATATATACATATATACATATATACATGAAATGTATATATATATATATGCATATATACATGGAATGTACATATATATATATTGAATGTATATGTGCATATATATGTGTGTGTGTGTGTACATACATAGTACATACATACATACAAACATACATACATACATACATACATACATACATACATACATACATACATACAGGAGTTGGCTTGGCAAAGTAACTTTGTCTGACATCGCATGTTGGTTGAAACTGAAATAATTACATCGTGGAAATGTTAGCCATTTAAAATTCACACATGCTCCTATATTCAGTTAAGTATACTTTCTTATTCTAATACAGTAAACTATAAAATGTGAAAAGGTTTTGTCGTATATCGGCGGCCCCACACAATTCCGTTGTATTTAATGTCTATATGAATCATTCACGATACAATTGCTATGCATGTGATCTTGTCTGTGCGCGCCCGCGTGTTTACGTGCATGAATGCTGATGCAAATATATACATACACAAATGCATGTTTGCATATATTACTATTTAATAAGAGTTTGATTCGGTTCCATGCAACGTAGACACACCGACAGCGGTTGTCAAGGACACACAAATAATCTATATATATATATATATATATATATATATATACGATGGGCTTCTTCCAGTTTCTGTCAACCTTACAAGGCTTTGGTCGGCTCGAGGTTATACTAGATGACTCTTGCGCAAGTGGAACTCAACCCGGAATGCAGTTGGGAGGAAAGCTTTTTACCACACAGCCACACTTATAAATATACTTATAAGTGTGTGTGTGTGTGGGGGGGATGTGGATGTATGTATGTATGTATAGTATAGTATAGTAGAGTATAGTATAGTATAGTATAGTATAGGACAATTAGTAAGTTGTCATAATAGGATTCAGAGCTTCAAATGCCGGAGCTAAGAGATGCGATGCATTTTCGTCGACTATTTGTCTAAATAACCGACGAAAATGCATCGTGGCTCTTTACTCCTGCATTTGAAACTTTAGTCCTATTATGACAACTTACTGATTGTCCTATATTATACATATAGTACATATATAAATTCTTCTAGTTACTTAATATCGAGGTCTCATTCTTTTTTGTATTATATATATATATATATATATATATATATATATGTATTTATTTATTTATTTATTTAAAAATTATAGGTTTCAGCCAAGTGGCTGTGGTCATGCTGGAGCACCACCATGATTTTCTGTCTTTATGCTTTGCTCTCTTCACGTTCCTTGCATGGCTCTTCTCCTGCACCTGATATAGTCCAATCAAGAGTGTTGATGGCACATCTGGTGTATAAGTGAATTTGACATCGCTGCCCTAAACTGTGTCTCATTTCGAGCCATTGGTTCGTCTGGTATCGTGGAGAGGAAAGCGTCGAGTTTTGTCTTGAAGACCTCAACATCCGTGTCTTGCAGGTCTCTCAAATGTTTTGGCAGGGCATTGAAGAGCTGAGGTCCTCTGAAACCGAGGCTGCTGCAGTATCTTGTTCTTATGTGAGATGCAGTGGACGGTACCTTTGGCACCATGCAGTGGCGACCCGTGCGGACATTCCTGTAGTACTTGATGCCAAAGTTCGGCACCAGTCCTTCCAGTATTTTCCATATGTATATTATTACATATCTCTCATATATATATGTATGTATGTATGTATGTATGTATGTATGTATGTATGTATGTATGTATGTGCGCAAGTGAGACTATATATATTCTTTTATTCTTTTATTCTTTTACTTATTTCATTCATTTGACTGCGGCTATGCTGGAGCACCACCTTGAAGGGTTTTAGTCGAAACAAATCGACTGAAGGACTTAATTTTTATGCCTTGTGCTATACTATCGACCTCTTTTGCCGACCAATGTGTGTACATATATATATGTATGTATATATATATATATATATATATATATATATATATATATATATATATATATATATATATATATATATATATATATATACATATATACATATTTGTATGTATATACATATATATACACATATATATACATATATATACATATGCATATATATATATATATATATATATATATATATATATATATATGTATGTATATGTATATGTCTATATGTGCGCGTGTGCATATGTATATATGTATGTGTTTGTATGTACTCGACTATCCATATACCAACATATCTAAATAGCAGTGTTTGAATGAGAAAGTGAATGCGCCTACAAATAGAAGACAAAGGGTTCAATACTAAATATCGATTTCTGTAGCTGCCTCAGTGTAATTTTGTCATAGTGATTGGATGAGAAGATAAGGTGGAATGGCTTCTTGTTAATATTGTGAAGAAACAGGTTAAGAGTGGAAATGTCATGTTTGTATGAAAATAGTAAATTGATGTTTAGTTGTTGAAAGACGGGCAACGGAAATAGTTTGAAGTGATGGGTGTATGTTAGCTCGGTGAAACGGCTAGCCGGAAGTTTAACACAGTTTACTACATTATTACTTTTTCTACGCAACTACATTCTTCGTTTTTAACTTCACATCAGCACGTACATATGTTTGTGTGTGTATGTGTGTGTGTGTGGGGGGGGGGGGGTAGAAAGGTATGTGCTTGACGCTTAATCACAAGGATGTGAGTTCGAGTCTCATGGATTGCCGGTAACGAATTCTTCTGCAATATATGGATAGTTTATCCTGTTCATGGTATTGTATTAGCATTATCATGCGTTTGAGAATAAATTATTTCTGTATCTATCAATACATCTCAACGCTTCTAAAGCAAACTTTGTTTACTTTCATCTAAGTTGAATACACACGCACACGTCAAGGTCACCAGCCCTCTTCCACACTCACATACATGCTCTGTTATACACACGAACGCGCACCTTCGTTTTGGGATCACCACTACTTTATTATCTCCCCTTCTTCCTAGCTCTCCTCTGTGACTTCTCTGTCCGGCATTCGCCATGATAGATCACTAGCCACGACACATTCTTTATTTTCTCTCCTTGTTTCTTTCTGTGTTCCTTTCTGCGGAAGAGCGTAGGCTCGAAACGTTAAAGATTTTTCACTTCCCGAGCGTTAAACTAATACATCTGTTTGTTGTCTACGCCACCTGTCTTCGTCTTTTGTTATTTTTTGTGAATTCTCCCCTACGTATATATATATATATATATATATATATATATATATATATATATATATATATATGGTAAAAGTTTAAAATTATGAATTAGAAAAACATCTTTAAAAGTTTCAATTTTAACAAATTAAAATGTTCATAACAGACAAATTTAGAATTATGAATTAGGAGGACAGGTACAGGAATTTCAATGTTGACAAGTTTAAATGTTCATAGAAGTCAATAATATTAAAACTGTAAATCAATTTATTTGAATGTACAAAGCTCATTAATCGATCACTACAAATATTAATGAGCTTTGTACAAAAAATATTGTTGAAACTAGCTTGGTACATATGTAAATAAATGTATGTTAAACAATTACAAGTTTTCCAAATTTAGGTGCATTTTCAACAACAAATTTGCCTATATTTTTTCCTGTGTGGAAACACACCTCCTCTTTTATTTTATATATATATATATATACTCTCACATAAATACATAAATATACTTACATATATATACGTACATACACACATGTATGTATTATGTATGTATGTATGCATGTATTACCTGTACTTATACAATTGAAGCGGTAAGTAAAATCCAGGCGATCACCTCAGTACCATTTCATGTAGGAACTTGGCTTAGATCAACTATTAAAGGGGCACTTCGCCAAATAAAGGTATGTATTTCAAGTAGGTATGTTATAATCCTCAGAGATTGAAAAGCAATAATTTTAGTTGAGGAAAAGATAACTTGAACCAATGTTACGTAAACGAACGACACCATTTCCATTTACATATAACGTCGTACAATTCATGCAATAAACTTAGTGTTCAGTCACTCCTTCAGACATCATAATTTGAATCACAATCATGATTGTGGTATATATAATTACTTTCGGTCAAAATTTCCGGCCATGCATTTTTATTTGTTTTATTGGTTTCGTCAGCAGGTCAGTGGGTTAATGGAGAGTATTCCACAGAAACCTGACCCTTGAGGTACACTATTTTTTTTCACACGTTTTCACAGTTCTGTTAATGGTTTGTTACTGTAATTACCTAATTGATACTGTTAGTTGCTTAATCAATTATCTTTATAATCACAGATAAAAATCTATAATTATAGTCAGAATATAGTATCAACCTATTTCTCATTAGTTCGTCGTAGATGTTTTCTTTCTCACTTATCTTTGGCACTACGCTAACATATACTAGGCAAATGATTTCTACTACATTGCGAGTGCTCTCCTTTCAGTCTATAATCAATGTGTGTGGACTGAAACGCATACAGTTTGCCGAAGTTTTTGACAGGATCTTTCAATCGTTATTATTTCATATTATGAAAGGCGGCTAGCTGGTAGAATCATTAGCACACCCTGGCAAAATGCTTAGCGGTATTTCGCCCATTTGTACATTCTGGGTTCAAATTCCACCGGGGTCGCTTTTGCCTTTCATCCTTTCGAGGATTATAAATAAATTACCAGTGGCACAATGGGATCGATGTAATCGACTAGTCTCCTTCCCGCAAATTTCAGGCTTTATGCTTTTAGTAGAAAGGATTATTACTTCATATTATGATTATACTGTATATGCTCTTCGCATTAGTATAACTTTTCATAATTTTGCCTTCATGACTTTCAGAAGATTGCATTATATAACGTTTTGTTCTAGGCATCGTGACTCATACGTAAATAACATTGTGATTACATTTTTGAACAACTGATTATAATGTGGGTGGAATTTCTGGTGTTAATCAACAGAGAGTTGTTACTTATCTATCCTTCTTTCAACGTACTGTTATCATTTATTGTGCATTAGATATTTTGTTGCTCTATCCTCTTCTTGGATTGCGAAAGCTTACACTTAAAGTATTCCATTAATGGCTTGTATATGTAATCTTCTAATTAGCTTTCTCCTTTCTGATTTTCTGAAGCCTAATTTCTCAAGATTGATGGTTAGGCAGTTTGTTAAGTATTCTAGTGCCCAATAACTACAGGTATTATAAACCTTAGCTTGCAATTCGGGTAGATTTCTCAATAATCCAGCGTAGGTGTTTTCTTTGTCGCTGATCTTTAGCTTTATGTTGACATCCGCTGAGCAACTGACTTTCGTGTGTGTGTGTGTGTGTGTGTGTGTGCGTGTGCGTGTGCGCGTGTGTGTGTGTGAATGTGCGTGTGTGCACGTAGATATGTATGTATGTATGTATGTGTGTGTCCACGCGCGCATACATGAAGGTAAGTTTGGCATGTAGGTTGGTACAAATGTATGTCTATGTCTATCCAGGTGCGTAAGTATATACGTAGAAAGAGAGATAAGTAAGTAAATAGATAGATAGATAGATAGATAGATAGATAGATAGATAGATAGATAGATAGATAGATAGATAGATAAGTTGTTAGTTGGTAGCAGTTAGGTAGGTAGGTAGGTAGGTAGGTAGGTAGGTAGGTAGGTAATGTAAGGTCGTAGCAGTAGGAAAGTGAAAAATTAACTACCAACGGAGTAAAATAATCTTGAAATGGCTCAGTCCACATAGCTTTACATAGTATACATTCGTACATGTCACTAGGGTAGCACGGGAGCACTGTATAATTCATGCGTATTTCTTGCGTTACTAAGTTCAAGTTTTCCTTTAAACATGGATAACGAAACTCCATAATGTTGCAGTAATATAACTCAGACCTATAAAACCGTATCAATTTCTTTAATGGATGACGTGGGAACTTTAGTGAAGTTCTTCGCCTCGAAGGAAAAGTACTGGGGTCAACGTAAGATCGATGAATTGGCAGGTAGGCGGCTTCAGACGCTGCAATACGATGGCCTCTATTTAGAATGCTAGGCTACCTTTGTTGTAACTTGACGATTAAAGCAAATAAGTTACCAAAATATCACAAAACTTTTGACTCCACACAATATATAGTGCAGATACAATGCGGAATAAATGGACATTACAGGAGAAACAACGTTTGACAAGCAAGATATTAGATTAATGAATTAATGGACAGTAAAAAATCACAACGTTTCGGTCATTAGACTCCGTCAGAAGAAAGGAAATGAAAAGCACAGGGGGAGTGAGAAAGGAAAATAGACAGGAAAAACGGGCGAAGTTTTTGAAATTGGGGGAGAATGCTCTTCTCTGGGGGAGCTAAGATGCGAGAAAGAGGCGAGAAGGTAGATGCAATTATATACATGTTATTTGAGGATGTATCTTTGTGTGTGTGTGTGTGTATGCATGCATGTACGCATACGTAGACAGCGTGAGAGAGAGGCAACTGATGCTGCAGCAAATTTTGAAGTTTATTTACTGTTAATATATATTTAGTTTTAAAACATGAACGATGTTTTTTTTACTGATTGCAAAGAGAGCGCTTGCTTTTTCCTTCTTGACATTGATACTATACTAGGTGTATGTTAAGTATTTAGTGCATGTTGATGTTTGTAAGCGTTCTGATGACATTTTCTCTTTGTTAACTTCATGACTTATAAATCCACTTATAAAACGGGTCACGGCTAACGTGACCCAGACAGTTAAGTATATATAATAAAACTTCTTAGAAAACTGGGTTAGCCTTTTGCGGTTGTGTATAAGTCGAATGAGGAATCGATACTGATCATTATTCAAAAATCCAGCAAGGAGCCAAATTCAGAGTAGTCCGTCAACTTTTGATTTAATAAGCGTATCTATTCACTTGAGTGAACGTATTGAGTTCTATGTTAGTCAATATTTCCATTATGCAATATATGTTTGATTCAACGATTGCATCACGATATCTTTTAGCATTTATGTGTTTCCTTGAACTGCAATCATACGGGGCATCGTATTATGCATATACGTATGTATATATATATATATATATATATATATATATATATATATAACGAAGTAAAGTTGTAAGATACGAGTGGAAATATATATGAAAGAAGGTTTGAAAACGCAATTTTAAGGATGTTTATTCACTTTACCGGTTTCACTTTTTTAGAAAAAAATTGTCAAAAGTGAAATATAAAGCTTTATATAAACTTTGTAGTGTTAAGTACAGGTTGTCACAAAAGTATTAAAATACATACATACATTCTCTGATAATAATAAGAAAATGTTAAAAACAGTTTAACTATTAAAATACATATATTTAAGAATTTACAAAATATTGGAGAGGAACTGACCCATCTTTTTTGTGTGTAGCTATATATATATAAACGTAAATGTCGAACAACGAGAATGAGTGCTCAACACCGCACCAATAGTTAAAATTTCTCTATTTGTCTATTAAGTCTACCATCGGTTTCATATTAAGAAAATTAAATATCTTAACAATTTTTCAAGCAGATAAGATTTTTTTAACATGAACTCAATGGTAGCCTTAATACACAAATAAAGATGAGTGTGTATGTGTTTGAGTGTGTGTGTGTGAGTGTGTGTGTGTGTGTGTGTGTGTGTGTGTGTGTGTGTGTGTGTGTGTGTCTGTTTGTGTGTGTGTGTGTACATATATACAAGGAAGAGAGAGAGAGAGAGAGAGAGAGAGAGAGAGAGAGAGAGAGGCAGAGACACAGAGAGAGAGAGAGGTAGAGATAGAGAGAGAGAGGTAGAGATAGAGAGAGAGAGAGAGGCAGAGACAGAGAGAAAGAAGTAAAACACAAAGAATGGAGAAGTAAATATTCTTTAATTAGCTTACACACATGTCAGATAGATTAGCATTTTAAAATTCTGTGAAGCAGTAATCATGCATATTAATTAGTCCCATATTTTTTGCAACTAGGATTCTACAGAGAAAGAGAAATTTAACATCATCCTATCCTTATCAAAGTTATACCACACTGCTGAGAATAAAGAATATTTTAATGGAGATAGATAATAGAAAAGCTAACAATATTTGATCGCAGTAAGAGGTAATAGAGATATTTCAGCAGGCCTACTTAGGAATAGCATTTATCACATCATTCTGGAAATATATATTACTTAGTTTTCTACATTCCACCTGTTAATTTGAAAGCTTATGGCAAAGTTCCAACCGCATTCAAACTATTATTTGGTCATTCAATAGACAGAGAAGGCATGTAGGACCAAGCTATTCAACAGATAACAATGGAAATGTCATTTGATCAGTAGAAAGTCGAAATATTAGTCGAAGACAGCAGAATTAATGAGAACTCTCAAGTAAAATAACCGATAAATTATTTACTAAGGAAGCTATTCTATTTCAAGAGAATTATTTTCCTTAAAACAATAAATATCAAAAATTAAAATATGATTAAAACAAATTAAGATATAAAATTAACAAAAAATAAAGCAAAAAAGAAATAAAGATTGATAATAAAAAACTAATTAGAAGGTAATTGGAACATATTAAAAATAAATGAAGTAATTAAAAACTTAAGCGATCTACGTGCTGAATTTAAAAGGCAAACCCAACCTATTATATTGGGATACACTAATCCATGCTCCATTTAATTGGGAAAGTTTTAAACGTTCTTCTATGTAAATGTGTACATATTAATATTAATTTAATTTAAAGTCTTCATGGGGTATAAGTTGTATTTTACTTTACTCCCATTATACGGTAGTGTACAAATTATAGACCATAAAATATCGTACCTAATATTCTTCACTTTGAGGCTCCAGACAAATTTATTAAAAGAAATGGAGTTTTTTTTTCCTATGTTTAAAAGAAGACACGTAATTATATCATCGTGACTAAAAGTTAGTTGCGCAACCACATACATAATAATTAGTATATTTTCCTTTTGTTACTGTACATCTGTAAACTGTCTTTTTTCTTAAAATATTGGTTATCTGACGGGTATTTTAGATAATTTTTACAATTACGTAAGCCTATTCTGGAGAGATTCTTCATTGGATTTCCCATTCCATTTATTGTCAATATCATTTGCTGAGCTAGGACGTTCTTCTGTATTAAAATATGATACATTTGATATATACATGTTTTCTCTATTCGAACTACATATTTCAGATTCATTAAATATAAACTTAATTTGTTTCATATTACTATAGTTGATATTTTCATTGTTTTTATGATTATTATTATAATTATTATTACCATTATTGTTATTGCCTTTGCACAGCTTCGAACGCTGGAGATGTACTACAGTGTCAGCTGTTCACTACCAATGAACTAAGGTAACACCTCTTATTTTTCGGGCACCTTCGGGAGTATTCGAGTAGTTCCAAGCAGTGCTGTTTTCTACAAGTGGTCCACCCTTATTGCAGCCCCTATTTGTTCCACGTACTTCTCGAGACTTTTGCTCACTGTTTCCAGGGCTCCGACTATTATTGGTACTACTGCTACAACTGCTTAACTTCCCAAGCTAACCTTTCATATCTCTCGACTTTTCTTTCTTCCTTATCGCATACCTTGTTGTCAGCTGGGCATGCTATATCTATGATCCAGCATAGTTTGCTTTCTTTCTCAATTAAAACTATGTCCGACTTCCTATTCTCTATCATATGGTCGCACTGAATCATAAAATCCCATAGGATCTTTGCATTTCTGTTTTCCACGATGCCTTCAGGTTTGTGGTGGTACCAATATTTTGCTCTCTCAAGTCCATACTTGTTGCAAAGTGTCCAATGGACAAGCCTGGCTATATTGTCGTGGCGTCTCTTATAGTCCTTCTGGGCTAGTGGCGTACATTGGCTGGTAATATGCCATACGGTTTCACCGTTTTGTCCACAGATTCTGCATTTATCACTCTCTGCTGTTGTCTATTCTGCTTTATCTTTGCAATCTTTCATCCTACACAAGCCCGACCTGGCATTTTTACACACCATGCTATGTTGTTTTCTTCTGCTCTAATGCTGTGTTCGCATCCAATAAGTCCTCTTCCCCGTCATTATCTTGCTTCATACAGTGTGTCTGTGTCACTTTTTGTGTGGAGTGACCCATATCTAGTTAGCAACTTCCTTGTCTTTCTTTCTAAGCTGTTTAGTTAGTCTACTGTCCATATGATTACCCCTGCTCCATATCTAAGGAGCGAAACCGCCCAGGTGTTGATAGCTTCGATCTTATTCCGTCCATTTAATTTCGACTTAAGGATCAGTCTCAATCTGCGCAAGTACTTCACCTTAAGTTTTTCTGTCATTTCTTTCTCCATCAATTTATCCATTTCCAAAATCCCCATGTACTTATAGCCCGTCTCTACTATCTGCTTCATAACCTCCCTCGACGGTATCGTTAGCCCGTCCATACATTTGATTTTGCCTTTCTTCAAGACTAACACACCACACTTTCTCAGTCCGAACTTGATTCTGATATCAGCAGTGAAGGTATATATCGTATGAACAAGAAAACTGGCTTGGGCTTCATCTTTACCATAAAATTTGAGATCATCCATGAATAACAAATGGTTGATTTTTTGTTGGCGGCTTTTGAATACATACCCAGCTTTTGCTTTCCTCAGAATCAGTGTTAGTGGTATCAAGCGCAGTACAAAGATCAGTGGGGACAGGCAGTTCCCTTGGAAGATGCCCTTCCTAATTTCTACTGTCCTTAAACTTCTTCCGTATGCTGTCAGATCTGTCCTCCAATTCGCCATACTTTTTCCAAGCAATCGCTCAACATTCGATGCAATACCAAATAGGTTCATACACTCCATAATCCAAGAATGTGGGATCATATCGTACGCCTTACGATAGTCGATCCATGACATGGCTAAGTTACTTTTTCTCCTCTTGCAGTCTCTAAGTACAGTTTTGTCTATCAGGAGTTGATCCTTGGTACCTCTGCCCTTACGCTTGCAACCCATCTTCTCATGTGGCAGGACTCCATTTTCTTCCAGATGTTCGTACATTGACTCTGCGAGTACTCCAGTCAATAACTTCCACATAAGTTGCAATCAGGATATCGACCTGTAATTGTTTACCGATGTTTTTCAGACACAGCACTATCCTACGCAATGTCAACCCCTCTGGTGCTACTTGGTTGGCATTCAATAAGGTGTTGAGTTGCGCAGCTACCAAATCTTTTTATCCAGTAGCCTTGAGCTCCATCTGGTCCGGGGCCTTCCAGTTGCTCATTTTTTGCTAATTTCCTTCACATCCCTAACTGAAATGACTAGTTCTGTCTGTTTGGCTTAGCTTATCCTTATATACAACATCCATCTCTCAGGTTTGAAAATGGAGACCGCATCATCGCTACATATGCTGATCTCTCTCTCTCTCTCTCTCTCTCTCTCTCTCTCTCTCTCTCTCTCTCTCTCTCTCTCTCTCTCTCTCTCTCTCTCTCTCTCTTTCTCTATCTATCTATCTCTCTGTCTATCTCTTTTTCCCCGTCTCTCTCTCTCTCTCTCTCTCTCTCTCTCTCTCTCTCTCTCTCTCTCTCTCTCTCTCTCTCCCACTTACACACATCCCAACAGGCTTATCACAAAATTCACCAGTCTCTCTCCTATAAACTCTCACACTTCCTCCTGCTTTGCTTTCAGTTATGTTCACTCTATCAACAGATTTTTACTCAGATGAATTGTTTGAGCTACTGGAATTATTTGAGAAACATTCACAAAGTCTTCATAGCAACACAGTATTTTTTCCTGTTATTCTGTATTCTTGACACTTCCATAATGTTCAGTTTATCTAAACATAAATATTGTTAGAAAACATTTGTTTTACCATCTACGGCAATGATGTTTATATTATCTTCACTGGAATTATTAAAGACAAAACAGTATTGTTTCTGTTTAATATCTTCTATGTCTTTCTAAACAGTCCGAATATTGTAAATCCATTTATACGTTAACAACTTTTTTCACGTCTTAATTATGGCAAATTAAGTGTTGAAATTTTGTATTGATATTTAATTGCTAACGATAATAGCATTCGTCATTCCACTTTAATCTTCAGCAGACATACTCATCAACAAGTAATCCAACTGGTAAACACCAAACGGTGCATTTCCTTCATGATCAGAGACCTCAGAAACATCCGCCGGTAGAATGTGACTGGAATCTATGAGTTTACTGCTATTAAGGAAATCGGATATTCTTGATTTCATCATGCTCCAGCCTCTGACTTTTCTACTTCACGGGTAATCACTATTCCTCGGAGCAGCTAGTCATGTGCGATCGTCACCCAAGCCTGCTCGACTCACTCTCCATTACACTCGTCACTCATATTCCTTTTTTTTTTTTTTTTTTTTGACACTCCACTGACATTTTGACAGCTCTTTCTTCCTCATGACGTCAGTCCCATAGCAAAGTAAATAAGAAAGTAAAACATGTTTGTATTTCTCCTGAAGCTTTTTTGTTGCAAGAAGACCATCAAGGAAGTTTATCCCACCAGTCACGCAAGAGATCTACAAAGGCCATGGCACACCACCACTTACTCTAACTTAAGCTACTACATATGTGCGCATGTAAATGCAAATGTGTGTGTTTGCGTGTGTGTATGCGAGTGTGTGCGTGTTTGTGTGCATCTGTGTCTGTGTGTATGTATATATGTATGTATGCATATATGTATGTATATATGTATGTATGTATGTAAGCATATATGTATGTATGTGTGTGTATGTACGTATTATGTATGTATGTATGTATGTATGTATGTATGTATGTATGTATGTATGTATGTATTATAAAGATAATGTGAGATAAGTGAGAGTAACTAGAAGGAAGATGCATTGTTGATCTGAGATGTGAATATGATCGATCTATATGCACGATATTTTTTTTTTTTGCGAAAACTGAAGCAACAGTTACCGACAAAAAAAAAAGAGAGAAAACTCTTACGTACTCGAAATCTGTTTATTTTTCAGCCGAATATGAGATAGTTGAGCAACAATTGAGAACAGGAATTATATAAGGAGCATGTTAAGAAAATGTATACAAACCATCTGCTTAATGATGTTTATGATGTTCAGATTAACAAATGAAATTATATTGTTGAATAACTGTTTTTCTTTTCTAGCTTCAGCAATGATGTCTGCTTTATCTTCACTTATATTTATTAATGACAGAATAACTGGCTCTGTATGATTTCTTCCATGTCTTTCTGTATTAGTCCGTGCAATGTAATTCTAGTCATACGTTGATAGCTTTCTCATGGTTTCATACTTTTATTTAAAATACTTTATTGCAAATTTGAAGATAAATATTTCGTGTTGAATCTGTATTAATAATTAATTACTAATGATAGCGGTTAATAATAATTATTTATAGAATTTTGAAATAGCAATTTTATAATAAAGCAGACTAATGAAAGTTAATGGACTTACTGCTCTAATGACTGCTATCTAATATGCGAATGCTTGAATGAGACGCTAAAAATCGAAGCCAAATCTTCTTGTAATGATATACTAAATTCTTGAACTGGCAGAATCGTTAGAGCGCCGGGCACAATGCTTAGGAGTATTTCATCCGTCTTTACGTTCTGAGTTCCAATTCAACCGAGGCCAACTTTGCCTTTCATTATTTCGGGGTCGATAAAATAAAGTACCAGTTGAGCACTGGGGGTTGATGTAATCGACTTACCCATTCCCCACAAAAAAATTGCTGGCCTTGTGCCAAAACTTAAAGCTATTATAACATTGTGGTACAACAAGTAATCTTATGGGATACAGCTCCACCAGTTTTGCAGAAACTATCCATGTAAGTATAAGAGACAGTTAAGAAAGTGACCGAAACCGTTCTTTCGTCCATGGCCCTTTACAACATCACGAAATCTACTAAAGAAGGAGTTCATATGCATCTGTACCAAATCTTTCTTCTTCTTCTTCTTCTTCTTCTTCTTCTTCTTCTTCTTCTTCTTCTTCTTCTTCTTCTTCTTCTTCTTCTTCTTCTTCTTCTCTTCCTCCTCCTTCTCCTCTTTCTCCTCCTCCTTCTTCTTCTTCAGAAGTCTTTCTCCCATTTCTTCTTTCTTTTATAGGAATCTTTCTCCTATAAACTCTCACAACTAACAACACTCTCTCCTGCTTTGCTTTTAGTTATGTTCACTGTATCTACAGATTTTTACTCAGAGATGAATTATTTGAGGTACCTGAAGCTACTGGAATTATTTGAAAAACATTCGCAAGGTTTTCACAGAAGTTTTTCGTGTTATTCAGTATTCCTGACACTTCCATAATGTTCAGTTTATCTAAACAGCAATGATGTCTATATTATCTTCACTGGAATTAAGTATTGTTTCTGTTTAATATCTACTATGTCTTTCTAAACAGTCCGAATATTATAAATCCAAAATGTTTCGAAAATGCTTATTTCCAATATCTACAATGCTGAGAAGCATCTAGAGTGGGTTTTAAGAATTGTTTTAATTCAGCCCGGATTTCGGATTGTTGGGTTTTTACAGCAGTGAAAGGTGTTGGTGAGTGCAGACACACCCATAATTACTAACCACTATGAACACCACCAATCCCCACGACGGTTAAAATCACTACCACTCATACCAACTGGTACTAAGTCATTATCACCATCACTACTACAGCCACAACCAACCACGATCAGCCACCACCAATACCATCATCACCACCACCAAGACCACCGTCACTGCAGCCAACACCTTCACAACATCTTCACCGCAGACTCTGTCAAACAGGCAAACCAACAAGGACACCTACACGTAGTCTTTCAATGTGCTAAAATAGCAACTAAATCTCTCTCACAATACATCCTACCACTTTGAAAAGGAAATGGACCATACTAGATGATATCTTACTATCTTACATCAGGCATGGTGGAGGCGCAATGGCCCAGTGGTTAGGGCACCAGACTCGCGGTCATAGGATCGTGGTTTCGATTCCCAGACCGGGCGTTGTGAGTGTTTATTGAGCTAAAACACCTAAGGCTCCATGAGGCTCCGACAGGGGATGGTGGCGAACCCTGCTGTACTCTTTCACCACAACTTTCTCTCACTCGTTCTTCCTGTTTCTGTTGTACCTGTATTTCAAAGGGGCCAGCCTTGTCACACTGTGTCACGCTGAATGTCGCTGAGAACTACGTTATGAGTACACGTGTCTGTGGAGTGCTCAGCCACTTGCACGTTAATTTCACGAGCAGGTTGTTCCGTTGATCGGATCGACTGGAACCCTCGACGTCGTAAGCGACGGAGTGCCAACAACATCAGGCATGGTCGATCGTTTTCGAGAAACAGGCCGCATAATACATAGTTCATTGTCAGGCGGCGGTGGTGGTGGTGGTGATGGTGGTGGTGGTGGTGGTGGTGGTGGTAGTGGTGGTGGTGGTGGTGGTGGTGGTCTTGCAACTGCCTTTGCTGTTGCAAGACCAACTGCCTTTGTTGTTGTTGTGTTGGTGGTGTTATCGAAAGTGATAGTGATGGTAATGGTGGCGGTTGTCATGTAGAGGTGGTGGTGGTGATGGCGGTGACGGTGCCGATGGCGATAGCGGTGGCTGCTGGGAGGTGGACGAGAAATCGTAGCGGTTCTTTTAGCCATAAGAGCAACGGTTGGAATGGGGGGGGGATAACAACAGTAACAACAACAATAACCAAAGGTAAGCAGCAGCAAAGGTGAGGTGAGTCAACAAAGACATCAACGACGATAACAAGAACAATATTTGTTTCAAATTTTGGCACAAGGCCAGTAATGTTCGGGGAGGGGAATAAGTCGAGGGGAATAATCGACCCCAGTCCTCCACTGGCACTTATCTTATCGATTCCGAAAGGATGAAAAGCAAAGTCAACCTCAGCGGAATATAGACTAGCAAGAAGAAGAAGAAGAAGAAGAAGAAGAAGAAGAAGAAGAAGAATGGGTTTCAAATTTTACCACAAGGGCAGCGATTTTGTGGGTGGGGATAAGTCACTTACATCAGCCCCAAAGCTCAACTGCTACTTATTTTACCAACCTCGAAAGGATAAAAGACAAAGTCGACCTCGGCAGAATTTGAACACAGAACGGACGAAACATTTTGCCCAGCATGATAACGATTCTTCCAGCTCGCCGCCTTATGGCAAGATCAATATTCTTTTCTACTCTAGGCACAAGGCCCGAAATTTTTGGGGGAAGGGGCTAGTAAATTAGATTGACCCCAGTACGCAACTGGTACTTAATTTATCGACCTCGACGGAATTTGAACTCAGAACATAAAGACAGACAAAATGCTGCAAAGCATTTTGCCTGGCATGGTAACAGTTCTACCAGCTCGCCGCCTTATGGCAAGATCAATGTTGATAAACAGATGAACCTGTTTCCAGTACAAAAATATTAAAAAGAAAGTCAACTGGTCACTTGTGGTGTCAGATAATCACTACAAGCTCAATGAAAATAGTACCTTCCTTGTCACTGCATTACTTCGCCGTCTTATTACTAAGTATTAAATTAACTCAGGTGCGGAGGGATTTCTTTCGTTTTCCTCCATTTACATCAGTGTGTGTGTATGTATGTATGTATGGATATATATACATACATATATATGTGTGTGTGTGTGGTGTGTGTGTGTGTGTGTGTGTGTGTGTGTGCGTGTGTGTGTGTGTGTGTATGTGTGTGTGTGTGTGTGTGTGTGTGTGTGTGTATATATATATATATATAGTAGGGGTAGATGTTATATAGGAAGAAGAGAAAGAAAGCAAATGTAAACTTTAAAGGAGATTTTATAAGTGAAGAAGTAAGAAAAAGGCAATGTGGAGAAATGAAAATAGAAAGAAATAGATATATTGTAAGGGGAAGGATAAAATGAAAACTGAGAAGCGGCGTGGGTGGGGAAAGAAAACAAATTATACTTAATAATTATGTCTTAAAACATATCTGTAAAAGCGGAGATTAAAATAACAGAACGAGAGAATTAGATATATAGAAAGTGAGGGGGGAGGGGGGAGGGGGGGAGGAGGGGGAGGAAGAGGAGGAAGAGGAGGAAGAGGAGGAGGAGAAGCTGCAGCAGCAACAACAACACAAGGAAAAGGAGAAGGAAGGGGAGGGAGAGGGAGAGAAGGAGAAGGAGTAGGAGGGAGAAGGAGAAAGAGTAGGAGGGAGAAGGAGAAAGAGTAGGAGGGAGAAGGAGAAAGAGTAGGAGGGAGAAGGAGAAAGAGTAGGAGGGAGAAGGAGAAAGAGTAGGAGGGAGAAGGAGAAAGAGTAGGAGGGAGAAGGAGAAAGAGTAGGAGCGAGAAGAAGGGGAGTAGAGGTGATAGTAAGTGGAAAGGGCGTGGGGGAGGAGACGAGAGAAAAACCGCGTGAAATTGATAGCAAGGGAAGGGAAAATAAAACCATTTGCGTGTGTGTTGTATGTGTGTGTGTCTGTATATATATATATATATGTGTGTGTGTGTGTGCATTTTTTTTATAAGTGTGTGTGTGTGTATACCCTATATTTGTATTTAAATGTGTGCGCGTGTGTGTAAATGAAAAGGGTATCTCTATGCACTATACACATACGCACACATATTCAGATAACAACCCTACATTGCACACGCGTACGTACAAACACACACGTACGTACACACACACACGTACGTACACACACACACGTACGTACACACACACGCGTACGTACACACACACGTACGTACACACATACCAAATTTGTCAATGGTTTGTAAACTAAAAATAAACATAAAACGAAATAAACAAACAAACATATAAATAAATAAAAGTTCTGACAGGTTCAGCGGACATACAAATCAGTCGTTCCTTTACGGCGGGGTGTTAGACGGGTGAGCGGGTACCGCAATTAACAATTCTTATTACACTTACAAGCATGTCAGCCAGTTGTGATTTGGAGTTGTTGCGTGAAGGCGCAAGAGGCAGAAATTAAGAAAGAAATTACATTTAATTTCTTTGTTGTTTGCTGCGATATTATAGACAATAAACAAATAAACGGATTTAGATATTAAATAACGCTGGAATATTAAATCGAAAGAAGAGAAATACGTTGTTTTATAAACGTATGAAAAGTGTGGATTTACAAATTAGCGTGATACAGAAAAGAAAAAAAATAAGTACTAGGTATGTATTTATTTGTCATTAGCTTTATTAGCTTTTTTTGTTTGTACTTTCTGTGAGATTTTTTTTCGTTTTCGTTTTATTTGTACATTGTCGTCCAGATCATGACAATCGATCGTGAATATCGAATGCTGTAATGAGTAATGATCAGACATAATCATGCACAGTTAGTTCGTTGACGTTATTCTGATCCTTCGAATACCGATGCACACATGCAGACATATCCAGCCGTGTGTGTGAGTGTGCGCGTGTGATACACACACACACACATAAATATACATATTTACAGATATAAATATATACACATATGAAAATATATGTATATACACACAAATATATACATATATATATATGTAGAGACATACAAACAAATATATGTATATACATACAAATATATATATATACATACATACACACATTCACACATACATATGTAAATATATTTGTATATATGCGTGTTTGTAAATTTGTGTGTGTATCTGGTATATATACATACATACATAGACATACATACGTGCATACATACGTACATACATACATACATACATACATACATACATACATACATATGTACGTACATACATACATATATATATATATATATATATATATATATATATATATATATATATATATAGGCGTAGGAGTGGCTGTGTGGTAAGTAGCTAGCTTACCAACCACATGGTCCCGGGTTCAGTCCCACTGCGCGGCATCCTGGGCAAGTGTCTTCTACTATAGCCTCGGGCCGACCAAAGCCTTGTGAGTGGATTTGGTAGACGGAAACTGAAAGAAGCCCGTCGTATATATGTATATATATATATATATGTATGTGTGTATGTTTGTATGTGTGTGTTTGTCCCCCCAACATCGCTTGACAACCGATGCTGGTGTGTTTATGTCCCCGTAACTTAGCGGTTCGGCAAAAGCGATCGATAGAATAAGTACTAGGCTTCTAAAGAATAAGTCCTGGGGTCGATTTGCTCGACTAAAAGGCGGTGCTCCAGCATGGCCACAGTCAAAAGACTGAAACAAGTAAAAGAGTATATATATATATATATGCGTACACACACATGCATGTAGATATATATTGGAGGGTCTGCATGCACTGGTATATGGTGTAGAATTATTACGATAAAGATATGTGTGCATTTAATAAGTATGAAAAAGTTTCCTTATAATTAAAACTCGAAATGAGTAGCATAATACAAATGCAGATTACAAGATGAAACTCTCTATACCACTGCAGATGCGTGTATATATATATATATATATATATACATTTGTGTGTGTGTGTGTAGAGAGAGAGAGAGAGAGAAAGCTAAATATATATGTGTGTGTGTGTGTGTGTGTGTGTGTGTGTGTGTGTGTGTGTGTGTTTTTTTTGTGTGTGTGTGTGTGTGTATTCGTATATACATGCTCACACTGACACACAAATACGCACAGACGGCACATGGATCTCTTGTCTGTATGTATACGTTGTCTAGGTAAATATTTACAATATATGTGTGCTGGGTGCTAGTAAGTTTTATGTCAAATAACCAGAGGATATTTTGAGATAACGCTTCAAACTTATTTGCCCTGTCCTAAATTATTTTACATTATTTTCATTTTTCCGTTTGGTTTATCATCTTCTCGCTAGTTTCATTTCTCATTTCACTAATTCACGTTTATTTTATGCATTTTTTTTTTTTTACTAAATACTTTTAAGATCTCACTTGTATGCTTGAATTTGTGTAAGTAAGGTTTTGGCATGCAGTAAGTACTATCTCGAGATCTAGGACTCATTCATAAGTTACATGGTTTTCATGACGTATAAGTAACTGAGAGCAAAACACAGCCCTTCAACGTGACCCAAGTCAATCACAGGGTTATTCATTTGCAGCTGAGTGGACTGGAACAACGAGAAATGAAGTATTTTACTTCAGTGGTTCTCAACCAGGGTCCATATGGCTCTTGGTTCGGGTGGAGGAATCCATACAAGATTTTCTATTAAAATTTATTGGTTACAATTCCACAAACTCTCTCTTTTACTCTTTTACTTGTTTCAGTCATTTAACTGCGGCCATGCTGGAGCACCGCCTTTCGTCGAGAAAATCGACCCTAGGACTTATTCTTTGGAAGCCTAGTACTTATTCTATCGGTCTTTTTTGCCGAACCGCTAAGTTAAGGGGACGTAAACATACCAGCATCGGTTGTCAAGCGATGTTGGGGGGACAAACACAAACATATACAAGCACATACATATATACATATATACATATATACGACGGGCTTCTTTCAGTTTCCGTCTACCAAATCCACTCACAAAGCTTTGGTCGGCCCGAGGCTATAGTAGAAGACACTTGCCCAAGGTGCCACGCAGTGGGACTGAACCCGGAACCATTTGGTTAGTAAGCAAACTACTTACCACACAGCCACTCCTGCACCTAGTTCCACAATTCTTAAATACAATTCCTAATCATATTTGATTATAAAAATATAATGTGATTTTTTAAAATCTCGAATGGCTAGAAAGGTGCATCTGAGCAAAATAGGAATCAAAGGCATCCATACGTAAAATGATGATTGAGAAACACTCTTTAGTTCGATCTTTCGGTCGTGACTGCAACACCCTGATCACTAAGCCACACGCCTTCACGGTTTGAAATGTGTGTGTGTGTGTGTGTGTGTGTGTGTGTGTGTGTGTGTGTGTGTGTGTGTGTGTGTGTCAACCATAAGGACACACAAAGGCGCCTACCTGCTATATATATTATTTTTTTTATATATATATATATATATATATATATATATATATTATTTTTTTACTTGTTTCAGTCATTTGACTGCGCCCATGCTAAGGCACCACCTTCGGAGATCTTTTGTCGAATGAATAGACACCAGTAGATTGTTTTGAGCCTGGTATTTATTCTATCGGTACCTTTAGCCGATCCGCTATGCTGCAGGGACATAAACACACTAACATCGATTGTGAAGCGGTGGTGGGAGACAAACACACACACACACACACACACACACACACACACACACACACACATAAGGCTTTGATTAGCCCGAGGTTATAAAAGTCACTTGCCCAAGGTGCCATGCAGTGGAGCTGAACACGGAACGACGTGGTTGGGAAGCAAGCTTCTTACCTTACAGCCACTGTATTTGATCTGTTATTTTACCTTCTGTAGTTAGGGCAGCAGACTCGTGGTCATAGGATCGCGGTTTGGATTCCCAGACCGGGCGTTTTGAGTGTTCATTGAGCGAAAACACCTAAAGCTCCACGAGGCTCTGGCAGGGGGGGGTTGTGGCGAACCCTGCTGTACTCTTTCACCACAACTTTCTCTCACTCTTTCTTCCTGTTTCTGTCGTACCTTTATTTCAAAGGGTCAGCCTTGTCACACTCTGTGTCACGCTGAATATCCCCGAGAACTACGTTAAGGGCACACGTGTCTGTGGAGTGCTCAGCCACCTGCACGTTAATTTCACGAGCAGGCTGTTCCGTTGATCGGATCAACTGGAACCCTCGTCGTCGTAACCGACGGAGTGCCAACAGCATTTTACCTTCTGAGTTCAAATGGCACTTTGCTTTTGAATCCTCCTGGGCTCGATAAAATAAAGTATAAGAGCAGGATAGTGTATTCGAAGAATGGTTAGAGCTTCGGGCAAAATGCCTTCTGATATGCGCTTCACTTCTTAACGATGTGATTCCCCAAACCGTTCTTATTCTTGCTATTCATTAGAACAATAATGATTGAGTGGAAAAGGTTAACATGCTGCTTGATCAACACAGCTAAAAGGACCTTGCCAGCCAAGCCTGCATTCTAGACAGGAACTTTCGAGCTACAAGTGATTGGTCAAGCGTGATTGTAGTGTGGTGGGGAGACCTTAAAATTAAATTTCTATCGGTATGTGCAGCTGCTAGTGCGTGTTTGTATGAGCGTGTGTGTGTACATGTGTGTATGTGTGTGCGTGTATGTGTGTGCGTGTGTGTGTGTGTGCGTGTATGTGTGTGTGTGTGTGTGTGAACGTACGCTGATGTATACTGTTGTTATTATTTTTGAATCATGAGCACGCCGGGCAAAATACTTTGTGGTATTTCGTCCGTCCTTACGTTCTGAGTTCAAATTCTGCCGAGGTCGACTTACCCTTTTGTCCTTTCGAATTCGATAAAATAAGTACCATTTACGCACTGGGTTCGATGTAAACGACTAGTTCCCTCCCCAAAATTGCTGGCCTTATGCCTTTGGTAGATTATTTATGAATCGTTAGCATGCCGGATAAAATGTTTCGCGGCATTTCGTCCGTCTTTATGTTCTGAGTTCAAATTCCGCGGAGGTTAACTTTGCCTTTCATCATTTCGGCATCGATAAAATAAGTACCAGTCGAGAACTAGGGAGCAAGGGTCAATGCAATCGACTCACCTCCTCTCCTTAAATTGTTGGCCTCGCGCCAAAATTTGAAACCATTATTTTGACAAATTCGTTGGAACGTCAGGAAAATATTTAGCGATTTTTCTTCCGACACCTTACATTCTAATCCAAACCCTGCTGAAGTCATCTTTACCTTTAATCATTCTGGTATCGATAAAATAAGCACCAGTCTAGTATTGGAGTCGATGGTATCGACTACTGCTCCTCCCCTCAAAACTACTGGGCCTGTATCTAAATCAGAAAGCATTACTTTGGCAAAGTCGTTAGGGCGCCAGGAAAATGCTTTGCAGTCTTTCTTCCAGCTCTTTGCATTCTAGTTCAAATACTGCCGAGGCTAGCTTTGCCTTTCATTCCTCTAAGGGACGATAAAATAAAGTACCAGTTAAGTACTGGAGTCGAGGTAATCGATTAAACTCCCCTCAAAATTACTGACTTTGCGATTAAATTGCAGACTAATAGGCTGGTGGATTGACAGAATCGTTAGCACACCGGAGAAAATACCTTACGGTGTTTCTCCAGTTCTTTGTACTCTGGGTTCGAAACCCAACCGGGGTCAGCTTCGTCTTTCATCCCTTTGGGGGTCGATAAACTAAATTACAAGTCAAGTATTGGAGTCAATGTAACTAGCTAACCCCTTCTTCTCAACTATTGCTGACTTTATACCTAAATTTTTTTTAAATAATTTAGCAAAATCATTAGAACGTCGATATAACTACCTTTACCGATGCCCCAAATTTTTTGGCCCTATACCTATGTTCGAAATCATTATTTCACTGTCGGGGAGCCATAACCAGACAGATTTCTATTCAGAGACGTTCCAACCATGACCATTTCGAGTTTCTAGTGCTTTTTCTACGACCGTAATATTTAGTCTGTCTTTTCCATTATAAAGACAGTATGTAGATTTCATTACAATCAACCGTTTAAAGGCCTCCTTTTTTATTGTTGTTGTTATTGCTCCTATCGCTGTTTCGCTCTAGGCCAGTCTTGATTAATCAAATCTACCATCTAAGGCTGTTACTGTGACTGCCTTGTGTTTTCTTTTATTTTCCTTTAGCAGTGACTTGGACCACATTATAATCAACATGACTATCATCTCTTTTTCCTGTACAGATAAAACTTTGCAACGCTTTGACGTTCTAAGGGAAATGTTGCGATCTTGATCACTTATACGCTATGGAAACTAAGGACCAGCCCTTTGAGTTCTGGGACTGGAGACGGTAAATCAAGGTTTGATGATGACAAAACCTAAGCTGACATTATCGGTCTCATTTATATAGTGAGAGAGGATTCATTACTGTTTCTAAAAATATCAGGGGTTCACATAGTGGCTCCCTAATTTATGTAGTCAATTGGTGGAAACTAAAGCTTCAAACAAACACACTATTACTTCGATTAAATATATAAATGAACTCCATGCCGTGTCTTAAATATTCTGTTTTCATTTTCACAAATCATAATAATGTATATTGTTTAATCTTCTATTCTCAAATGGGAAATATGGCTCCGACGATCCGACGCCATTCAGACCAAGTCTTTAACAACTTTTTATAATTTACATGTAAGATTCATTTCTCTCGGCTTGTATACAAGTGATCGTCTACGCAAAGTGATCTTTGACTATCCAGGCTTTTACTTTCCAGGTGGTGTCTATTTTCATACTACCTTTGATAACCTGTCCCACTGGATGTTGACTACGCGGTCTTGCATATAGAGCCGCCGGCATTTTAATTTAAGTACTATACTATTACAACCATTTACCAGAATACAGCTCCACACATACACACATACAGTCACAGACATATATATATGTATATATATATATATATATATATATGCGTGTGTGTGTGTGTGTGTGTGTGTGTGAATACGCACACACATATTTGTATATGAATACATATATACATATATATATATATGTATATACATATATATGTATGTAAATATATATATGTATGTATATATATATATATATATATATATATATATATATATATATATATATATATATATATATATATATATATATATATATATATATATATATATATATAATTATAAAATCTGGTAATTAATCACATATTAATTAATATTGATTAATTATCAGGAGGCCAGCACATCTAAAGAATCAAAGAGATTCAGAAATATTATCTGCAATCTCAGGGGATTAAGGTACATTTTTAAAAAATAACGTTGACCACTAACGTGGACAATTAATGTGCTAGAAATAGATCACATCTTGTGTCTATTAAGACCTAAATTGTTCTCAACATGAAATATAGCAGCAATCCAAAACGTAAGCGGGCAAGACATTTAAAATCACCTAAAAAAACATCATTAAACAGGTACCGGTTTCGGATTTAACAAATCTTACCGATTGTCCATTCCTCTTCAGCCTGATTTGTAATGTAACCGCAATCATCAGAATCGTATACAGAGTTGCCCACCGCCATGGGTGCGCGTGTATATGGTTCTGCTAATTACAGCTTAATGGTAAAATTCAAAAGTCTTCGTTTTGGCGCGCTAATTCCAGGAATATATCTGCAGAAAATATTTACTGCGTCGTATATATTCAGTATGAGAAAATGGGTAATGGGTAGGCTGAAGAGGAATGGACAATCGGTAAGATTTGTTAAATCCGAAACCGGTACCTGTTTAATGGTGTTTTTTTAGGTGATTTTAAATGTCTTGCCCGCTTACGTTTTGGATTGCTGCTATATTTCATGTTGAGAACAATTTAGGTCTTAATAGACACAAGATGTGATCTATTTCTAGCACATTAATTGTCCACGTTAGTGGTCAACGTTATTTTTTTTTAATGTATATATATATATATATATATATATATATATATATATATATATATATATATATATATGTCATATACAGGAGACCACTTCGGTCACGAATGAGCATGAGATTGCACCTAGAAAGTTGCCCTCCGAGGCA
Organism: Octopus bimaculoides; assembly: GCF_046866305.1. Classification (NCBI taxonomy): domain Eukaryota; kingdom Metazoa; phylum Mollusca; class Cephalopoda; order Octopoda; family Octopodidae; genus Octopus; species Octopus bimaculoides. The sequence continues at coordinate 92,362,261 of NC_142929.1, forward strand.
CAAGTCCGGGCAAGGTTGTTTATGGAAGACTAGCAGTCGCTCATGCATACCAGCCTCCCCGATCCACGCCACCGATGTTATCCAAGAGAAAGGCAAAGGCTGATACAGCTTGGCACCAGTGACGTCGCAACGCATTTCTACAGCTGATTGAACTGGATCAGCGTGAAATTACGTGTCTTGGTCAAGAACACAACACGCAGCCCGGTCCGGTATTCGAACTCACAAACTAACGGTCGTAAGTTCGTCGCTCTAACTACTGAGCCATATATGGATACATGTATATGTATATATGAATACATATATATATGTGTATGTATGTGTATATATATGAATATATATATGTTCTATAATTAAGAGATGAGGAATTATGTACATTATTTAGATTATTTACATTTGACGGATATTTGTCATCATCTTGTTTGTTGTTAACACGTTTCGGCTGATATACTCTCAAGCCTTCATCAGGTGTCTTGGGGAAATTTCGAACCTGGGTTCTATTTCCTAAGGTATTTGTGGATGTCATTATTATTATATGGATGTTGAAGATAAGACAGACAGAGTAAAAAGATGGCTGTGGATGACTAAAATTGGTTTAAAACCGGAAACGAAGGCTCTAATCTGTGCTGCGCAAGTACTCCACCTTAAATTTTTCTGTCATTTCTTTCTCCATCAATTTAACCATTTCCAAAGTCCCTAAGTACTTATAGCTCGTCTCTTCTATCGGCTTCATAACCTCCCCCGACGGTATCGTTAGCCCGTCTATACATTTCATTTTGCCTCTCTTTAAGACTAACACACCACACTTTCTCAATCCGAAATCGATTCTGACAGCAGCACTGAAGGTATATATCGTATGAACGAGGGAACTGACTTGGGTTTCATGTTTACCATAAAGTTTGAATTATTATTTTTATTATTATTATTATTATTATTATTATTATTATTATTATTATTATTATTATTATTATTATTATTATTATCATTATTATTATTATTATTATTATTATTATTATTATTATTATTGCTATTCAGGTTAAGAGCGCGGGCTACTAAACCCAAGATTCCGAGTTCGATTCCAGGTAGTGACCTGTATAATAATAATAATGATAATAATGATAATAATAATAATAATAATAATAATCATAATAATAATAATAATAATAATAATAATAATAATAATAATAATAACAGCGAAAAATACCTTTGGAATGAGAACCCAGGTTCGAAATTTTCCCAAGACACCTGATGAAGGGTGGAGGGCATATCAGCCGAAACGTTGTGTTAACAACAAACAAGATGAGGACAAATATCCGTCAAATGTAAATAATGTATAGACACGTGTACATTTAACGTAGTTCTCGAGGAGATTCAGCGCTACAGAGAGCGTAACGAGGATGGCCCTTTGAAATACAGGAACAACAGAAACAGGAAGAAAGAGTGACAGAATGTTGTGAAAGAGTACAGCAGGGTTCGCCACCACCCCGTGCCAGAGCCTCGTTGAGCTTTAGGCGTTTTCACTCAATAAACATTATCAACGCCCGATCTAGCAATCGAAACTGGAACCCTACGACCGCGTGTCTGCTGCCCTAACCACTTGGCCATTGCGCCTCCACATGAATATAAATATATATATATATATATATATGAATATGTATATGAATATATAATAATAATGATAATAATAATAATAATAATAATAATAATAATATAAACAAGGTGGCACCAATTATCATAAAATACATAGAGCACTCAATGAACAAATGGCAGACAGTGCTACAGCTCCAAACAAAAGAGGGACTTGTGAAAACGAAAGCCATCCCCATTAGAAGAGGAATATTCCAGGGAGACACGCTCTCTCCACTCCTGTTCTGCCTGGCACTCACACCTTTAACAGAATTGCTAAATAGAACTGGATGCGGTTACAAATGCTATGGAAAAACAGTCAGCCACCTTCTATATATGGATGACCTAAAATTATATGCAAAAAACGACAAAGAGCTAGAAACACTACTACAGACAGTACACGGCTTTACCAAGGAAATAGAAATGAAATTCGGATTAGAAAAATGTGCCAAAGCAACCCTGAAAAGAGGAAAATTAGTTAAAAGTAGCAATATAACACTAGATAAAGCCAATGAAATAAGAGAACTAGACGAAAGCCAACCATATAAGTATTTAGGAGTCAATGAACTAGATAGGATACAACATACACAAATGAAAGAAAAAATAAAGAAAGAGTACTATAGACGAGTTAGATCAATACTAAAAACAGAGCTCAATGCTAAAAACAAGATAATGGGTATCAACACTTTAGCTGTCCCAGTTATAAGCTACAGCTACAACATCCTTAACTGGACACTAAACGAACTATGTAAAATAGACAGGAAAACAAGAAAAATAATGACAGGATATAGGATGCACCACCCAAAATCTGACATAGAAAGGCTATATATACAACGCACAGAAGGTGGCAGGGGTCTTATACAGCTAGAAAACTATTATAAAATAACCACCATAGGACTGCAAAAATACCTACTCCAGAAGCAAGGGAAACTAATACAAATAGCCACAAAACACAAGCAAAACAAAAAACTGTTTTCAGTATTTAAGGAAGCTGACAAATACAAACAAGAAATCAATCTACCTAACAAATACGAAGAAGAAGAAGAAGAAGAAGAAGAAGAAGAAGAAGAAGAAGAAGAAACAACAAAAGCTATAAAACAAATGAAATCCAAACTAAAACTAGAACAGCAACGGACCATGATAAAACGATGGCAAGAAAAGCCCCTACATGGTAAATACTGGGCTAAACTAAATGCGAAAGAAATAGACAGAGAAAAATCCCAGCAATGGCTGAGAAGCTCAGGACTCAAAGCAGAGACTGAAGGATTTTTAATTGCTGCACAAGACCAAAGCCTCCCCACCAGAAATTACCAAAAACACATTATGAAAAGAAATATAACAAGTAACTGTAGAATATGTAGAGATCGACAAGAAACAATAAATCATATTATCTCTGGCTGCCCAGTCCTGGCTAAGAAGGAATATATTCACAGACACGACAGAGCTGGGACCTATATACACTGGAAGCTATGCCAACATTATGGAATAGCAACAGAAAAAAGATGGTATAAACACACGCCAGAAAAGGTCACAGAAAACGAGAAAGCAACCATACTCTGGGATATGCCAATACACACAGATAGAGAAATTAAGGCAAATAGACCAGATATAGTTGTCAAAGATCATGAAGGAAAAAAATGCCTTCTAATTGATGTTTCAATACCAACAGATGACAACGTTTCTCTAAAAGAAATGGAAAAACTTTCAAAATACAAAGACCTGGAAATAGAGATAACTCGAATGTGGAATCTAAAAACAGAAACAATTCCTATCATAGTAGGTGCCTTAGGTATAATAAAAAAATATTCAGACAAATACATAACAAAGACACCAGGACTTACAAATATATATAACATACAGAAAATTGCACTACTGGGTACTGCACACATTCTACGCAAAAACACTTTCAATACAGTAAACATAAGAGCACCACAGCAAACCACAGCACATACCCAAGGCGCACAGAGCTGCGCTCGGTAGTGAAGTGAAAGCACGTTATAAAAATAAAAATAAAACTACTGAATAATAATAATACAAATGATATATGAGCATATGCATATATACATACATATATCTACATACCTACATCTATATGTATATATACATACATATCCGGGTACAGGACGTCAAAAAAACGGACAAAAAAGGAATGGGAACATAAACAAAGCACAAAAAAAGGGATTTTTAACGGAAAACAGAATGAACACATAAGACAAGCCACTTATGGAACTTTTCCTTCATCAGCTGCCTCTATTCTAAACTAGGCGTTTCGAAGATGAGGCAGAACGCGCTCTTAGAATAGCTCTTCCCACGAAGTGGATTAACCTGCTAAGCGGAGGATTCCAAAGTAGCAAACAAAAACCAAGACAGGGAAAATTAAACAGTGAAAGCAACGTTAAAGGCCGTTAAGCCAGACGAGAGGAGATACTGAACGCTGTGATGTGACGAACTTGAACGGAGAGAGATAGCAGTTCATCTTGCCTTTATGCTGGCCGAAGGGAGAAAGGAAGAGGTGATTACAAGTCACGTGTGATCAACGAGGAGTGGTAGAGAGAGGAAAAGGGAGGAAGTGGAACAAAGGTGAGCGACGAGAGACAGGGAGGAGGAGTAAGAGAGAGATATGTATAGCAGTGAAGGGGAGAAGCAAGGACAACAGAAGGAAGCAGAACGAGAGGGGGAGATAGGTAAGAAGAAAGATATATAGATAGATAGATAGATAGATAGATAGATAGATAGATAGATAGATAGATAGATAGATAGATAGATAGACAGAATGCGCGTCAGAAATATAAGGTTAAAACTTACAAATGGACCCGTAGTGTTCGATAATATAATAATACAAATGATATATGAGCATATGCATGTATACATGCATATATGTACATACCTACATCTACATATATATATATATATATATATATATATATATATATATATATATATATATATATATATATATATACTAACTGGTGTACCCGGTAATTCCCGGGGGTACAGATGTTCTGTTTAAACGTCTTATACCTCCGATTTAAGAAAGCAATTGCCACAAAAGGTGTATTTTCCGTCGCAAAAAAGTACGAAAATCTGTCAGCTAGAGGAAGAAGAGAATGCTGGAAGTTGGCGAGAAAGTACTGAGACTCGTGGCATTTTAAAGGTGAACTTTATGAAGACTAATTTATTGAAGGTATTATATAAATGTAGTATACAAAATTGCAAGCCTTCGTTCCTCCAAATTTATTTCCTTTCCAACTACAGTAGGCAACTTGATGTGCTGTTCGGCGTTTTTCCACCACCTGCAAACACTGACGCTGACAATTTTAACAACAGCTATATTCGCAGTTTCAAATACGCCTTGCAAACAGCCCCTTCACCAAACTTCACCATTGTCATCGATGCTGACAAAAGACTTCTGGGGAGCACGCACGCCGTTATAACGCTCCGTCGTGCAATGAATTGGCTGTACTTCTCCATGGTGAACAGCACAATAAGCGAGACATACTTATTTATAGCCGTGACAGTCGTCTTCAACTAGAGCTGATACAGTACGTGCGTGTCTTAAGTCATCCACATTGTGGCCCCTGGTGAAGACTCTCAAACTTAACTCTAACATGCGTGCTCATATGCGAGGTGACATAGCATCAGCAGAATTTTCAAACACCCTCCTTGCACTTGGCGAAGGCAAAACTTCCTGCGATGAAAAGAGTAATGTTGCCATCGATTCACTTTGTACTATTGTTAATACGCCTTCTGATCTCACGGATGCAGTGTTCCCAGATCTCCAGGCAAATTATCAGAATATGGATTGGATTGGCCAAAGGGCTATTCTGGCCCCGAAGAATAAAACTATAAACCATATTAATTATCAAATGCTAAAACTCATTCCTAGGGATTGCTATATATATAAGTCTATCGATAGAACTCATTCGAAATTTGGTTCCGCCGAAACAATGCAATGGGACACGTTTGATCGTTAAGTTCTTTTCTCCCGATCTAATTGAGGCCACAATAATCACAGGGTGCGGTGGAGGCAACGTTGTGCTCATACCGAGGATGCATCTTTTCCCATCAGGAGCAGGCCTACCTTTCACATTTCGGAGGTTGCAGTTTCCAGTCAGGCCATGCTTCGCAATGTCAATTAACAAAGCACAAGGGCAAACGCTGTCTGTCGCGAGAATACATTTGGGGGCGCCGTCTTTCTCTCATAGTCAGTTTTACGTTGGCTGCTCGCCAAGGAAAAACAAAATGCATTGTGTACAAGGTGGTTTTATAGGATTACTTCGCTTCCTAATTTTATAACTTTTTCTAATTTTTTTCTAATTTTTGTCTTTTCGTCAGTAATTTCTAAGTAGGTGTAGGTTAATATTCATTGCAGTTCACTTGACACTTCCAACCATCAGCTGTAAAAAGGCTGATTCTCGCGGCGTTACAAAGCTTCATTACAAGTCAGACCCTGCTCAAAAATCAGCTGTTCTTCCTCACCAACCCCCATTCGGCGGGCATCGGAGGACCATGGACACGTTACTATTTCACTTCCGTACGACTCTCAAACAGTCAACAATGCTTTTATGACAACATTTACATTTTTAGGCGGTTCCCTGCAATTACTTCACACTTCACCAACACCTGACCTCCGCTCAGCTCTATTTCCCTCCCTTCGTCAGCACAGCAGCCTCATCTTCTACATCCGACGTACATGAAATATCTCCCCCTTCCATCTCCTCTCTCAACATTACAGTTTACATCAGCGGCAACAGGATCGCAACATACAATTTGAAAACCAAGCAATATATCGTTTTATACAACAAATGTAATCATAACGACGATCAATGAAACAAATGGATGAAAATAATTACATGAAGTAACTATCTCTTACACACCATTACAATTTACATCAAATAACAAAACTTCAAAAGTCGATAAAACTAAATACATACATCCTCTCTCTCACCATTATATTCTACACCATTACATTTTACATCAAATGCAAAATATTCAAAAGTATCAGGTCATTTTACACAACATCTCCATGACAGAGGTGTTGTGATTCATCTATTCAGCACCACTACACTCTTGCCGGTCTGACATATAGTGAGTAGATACTATTGTTGTATATTTTCAAACTTACCCGTATTTACTTACCCATGATTAATCCCCCTCTTTCCTCCACAGAGCATGAAGTTTTGTAACAGCACGTCCGCTGCCGTTGGTGGAAAAGGAACACGCCGTATTCACCTGCAAACGTTTTACACACCCTTCCAGGACTACCTACCAAATTGTTACAATTGTGAGAACGATAACAGCCTTTTCAGGGCCACTTCACATTCTATTGTTAACCCTTCTCAGAGTGTTGCAATGCTCTTTGCAGGGCTTTCTATCCAATTGCAAATCGATTGGCTGGGCGTTAAGTTATATCAATCTTTGCCTCAATAATCATAATTGAGCAGAATCATTAACAGTACTTTAAAGCAATTCAGCCCCGAGCAACGCCGGGCACTTCTGCTAGTCTTCTATATAAATGAAGCTATATCTTTTAATTTACTGCTTTTTTTCACAAGAACTGAGAAGATACATAGCGGAATTGTTATTTTAACGAGTTGTATCTCTTTATCATCCGACGAGATACGTCTGCACCGTCGGATGCTCCTGAACCAGTTGTTAAGTATCCCATCCGTGAGGGATCGATGCTACATGTGCCGAAACAATTGCGGTGATTAATAAAAACTTATTTTCGTATTTTCCATCTTCCGTCTCTCATTAACCATATATATATATATATATATATATATATATATATATATATATATATATATATATATATATATATATATATATATATATATATATATACATATACATATATATATATATATATATATATATATATATATATATATATATATATATATATATATATATATATATATATATATATATATATATATATATATATATATATATACATATATATTTCCATTGCTTCATCAATAAGGACTAGCTCCAGTTCTACCGATGAGGCAACGGAAATTACCGAAACTGATTTCAGTATAAGGAACTCTCGAACGGCGTTTTCGGACGATTATAGCCCCTGTCTGTACAAAATTATGTCTTGACTACAGCATTAGCGTATTTTAGCCCTTAATTCTAGCAATGCATGTTTCTAAGTCAATTATAGTAATAACTATAGTTTTCCTTTTTTACACAAACTGGCAAACTGGTGTATATTTTAATCTTATGTATACACATTAGCGATTCGCTAAATCATCCATAGATTTCTATGATGAAAGCATATATACCGACAGAGAAGTAAGTCCAAAATCTGCCGAAGTAGAGCCAGTTCTTACTGATGAAGCAACAGAAATTGTCAAAACTGAATTCAGTATAAAGAATTCTCCAATGGCGTTTTTATGTACAGAATTATATGCGTTGACTATAGCATTAGAGCATTTTAGCTCTTATTTCTAACAATGTTTGTGTTTCGAACACCTAAGTCGCATTTAGTGACAACGATACACACACACACACACACACACACACACACACACACACACACACACACACACACATATATATATATATATAAACACACACATACACGCACCCATACACACACACACACACGCACACACATGCACATGTTGAGCGCAACTTGATTTCGAGCAATACCATCGCTTGATGGTTACATAAACATGAGCAGCACAGATATGGCTTTTTGACCCTACTAAAGACATGCACTCTTTTTCAAAGTTGTGGCAATGATGTGCACCTTTTGTAACGTCGCACATACAAACATACATACACATATAGATACATATACATATATATACGTTATAATCAGAGTAGCATAGTAAATATTAAACATAATAGCGTCACGCGGAATAAAAAGAGAACTCAAATAAAAGATAACACTAAGAATTTAAAAGTCGCTGAAAGCGAAACAATCCAGTTTAACGTAGTTAATAATGCCGAATCGAATAAAAATTCAGCTAGAAGTAGTACAAAGATAACGTTATCTTAAGGAGTAAATACTAATAAAGAACTTGGTTGAAATGAATTTGATTCTATCATGAATGATCAAATTAAAACTAAATCTGAGAGAAATATAAAAATCTTTGCAATTGTTCTAAACGGGAATCCTGTAATGTGAAAAATAAGCATAAGCCTAAAAATGTAATATATAAATGTAAGGTTACATCTGAGGGTAATGAATGCTTTTACATCGATATGACATCATTAATTTACAAGAGGAGACTGGAAAATCATTTTAGTTCACTTAGAGATAAAAATAATAGATTGCAAACGGTTCTTAGCAAATTAATCTGATCTGTTAAAGACAGAAACAAAGATAATATTATCAATTGGGAATTAATTTGTACTGCAAACCCTTACAAACCTGGAACTAAAACATGTGACCTAGTGTTTAGAAGAATTCTACCAGATTGTTACATCCAAATGTAATGTAATAAATTCTAGATAAGAAGCTTTGCGATGCTTGCACATGAGGAAATTCACATTTGCTCAGTATAAATGAATAATAAACATTCCAACAACAGAATGGTTTGAAATAATGGATTGAAAGGGAGACTGTTTGCGTTTAACCTTGCGGACAACTCTACATCATACAATGTAGAGTAGATAAACGAAAAACTTTAAACAGTTAAATCGAAAGCTAATAAGTAAAGACCCTGAAGAAACTGCATTTATATATGTATGTGTGTGTGTGTGTGTGTGTGTGTGTGTGTGGGTGTGTGTGTGTGTGTGTGTATGTTTGTGTGTCTATGTTTATCCCCACCAACATTGCTTGACAACCGATGCTGGTGTGTTTACGTCTCCGTAACTTAGCGGTTCGACAAAAGAGACTGATAAAATAAGTACTGGGCTTATAAAGAATAAGTCCTGAAGTCGATTTGCTCGACTAAAGGCGATGCTCCAGCATGGCCACAGTCAAATGACTAAAACAAGTAAATGAGTAAATAAATGAGTAAAGGTCCTTTCCGAGCTATAGGCTGATGAGGCCGAAATGCTGTGGCGTGTATACTCCCCGCCAGTCCGTCGCAAGATTTCACATTTTTGCCAGCTGGGTAGACTTGTTCGATATGAAGCTATGTGTTTTTTTCTTTTAAACCAGGATGCATTGCCTGGCCCAAGAATCGAAGCCATAACCTTACGATCGTGAGTCCGTCTCTCTAACCACTAAGCCAAGCAGCTTCCAAGCTTCACCACTAATTCAGTTCTCAACTAAATTGCAAACTGTTAATAGTTTTAAAGAGGACACCTTCTCAGCTACACTTTGGCATAAATAGTTTGAGATTTTGTTCATTAGAAAAAAGTTACATCAAAATATCTGCGACCCCAACGGGGGCAATAATGTAAATATTCATCTTCAATTAATATAATTTTTTTAATTTTAAATTAAAGTATACTTTCCTTAGGTTTAAATGATAGAAAAATGCATGAGGAATTCGGAATCCTTAGTCGCATGCATACATACACTTAAATATTTGTGCTTATAACCATATATGTTTTCCAGCTCTTTTCTGTGTCTAATTATTGAACTGTTAAGAGTTTTAGTCTCTTATTCACATTACTTGCTTCTTCATATTCCGAGAGAAAAAAATCTCTATTTTTACTTGTGCCTATTTTCCATCTTTCTTCCTCCACCTGGTCCTTGGGTACCAGATGGAGGTTGATAAACCAGGGTGCAGAGTTCACTTTGCTGAAAACTTTCACACCTGATCTCCACTTCCATCCTCGCCCACGCTTTTCCTGCATACATTGTCGGCAGGTGTTCAGGATGGGCATCAACCACATCACTCTAGGAGGGCTTACAAAGGTTATGAACACTGCTCTCCTTCATCCTGTAAATAAACTTTGGCTGAAACTAGAGAAGGCAATTCAAAACGGAAGAATTTGAGGGGAAATATCTATAATGAATACGTAAATATGCATAAAACCAAAGTCGCAGTCTTTGGGTAGAACTGTTGCTTATAATAATTTGTTTTATCTGTTTCATCTTTATATCGATAGATTTGACAATACAGTGGTTTCAGTACTTAAGAATTGTGGAATTAGAAGTAAGCTCTCACATTATTATAGTAACAATTATTTCCTTGTTGAGCCATGTGAGACCTTTTATGTGATCGACGGGCTTCCTAGAAACAACAGCCAAATATCTCTCATATCATATACCACCTTCAAAGAATAATGAACAGTATATAATGTAAGCATCCCTAAATGATGTGGGGAAATATGAATGTCAAGTTCCATCTCCTTCTCTCTCTCTATCTCTCTCTCTCTATCTCTCTCTCTCTCTCTCTATCTCTCTCTTTCTCTTTTCTCTCTCTCTCTATCTATTTATTTCTCACTCTCACTCTCCCTCTCTTTCATCACTCTCACTCTTACCCTCTCTCTTCTTTCATCCGGTTTTCATGTGCCATACTTGCATTCAACATTGACCTCCATAGGAAAGATACGGTAGGTTTTTTTCTTGTTACTTCCTTTAACGGTTTATCTATAGTTTGCTATTCTAATCTCCTGCTTCTTTGTGATTACATTGGAGGCGCACGGCTTATATACATATATATATATGCGTATGAATGTGTGTATGTGCGTGTATGCATGTATATATGTATGCATATGAATTCAAAAATATATATGCATACATACATATTAGAGATAGATTCGCACACACATATGTACGTGTGCGTGTGTGCGTGTGTGTGTGTTTGTATGTATGTATATATGTATTTCTAAATCTCTCGGAGATTTATGCAGTAGCGGCACAATAAAGTGATAGTATGTTGTCAACTTAATGTGACAGTCTCTTGAAACAATAGCATTCTTCCCTTTCAAGGGACTGTCACATCAAGTTGACAAAATACTATCGCTTTGTATATGTATGTATATTAATTAATTCAAAAGTATATACATACATACATACATACATATTAGACATAGATTCGCACACACATACGTACGTAATTGCGTGTGTTTGTGTACGCGCGCGCCTGCATGTGCGTGTGTGTGTCTGTGTGTATGCTGCATGTGTACCAGTATATTTTTATGTGAATATATTGATAGATAGATAGATGGATGGACAGGCAGACAGACAGAGGAACAGACAAACAGACAAATAGACATACAGACAGATAGATAGATAGATAGATAGATAGATAGATAGATAGATAGATAGATACATTTCTTTTATTAGCCACACAGGGCTCAACGAAGATGGGACAAATACAATGTAGAGCTTTTCTTTTTGGAAGGGGGAAGGAAGGGAAAAAAAAAAAAAAAAAAAAAAAAAAAATTGGTGGTGTCGATCAAAGGGATCGTAGGAAGGGAAAAAGGGGCAGTTCGATCAAAAGGGATCGAAAAAAAAGAAAAGGAAAGGCCGATCAATAGGGATCGTGTATCACACAGTAATGTTCTCGTGTAAAAAGAGGGGAGGACAGTTTAGGTTTAGCCGTGGAAGGAAAAGCCTACGGAAAAGACCACGGTAACCTTGGTCAATATTCTCATTGAAGAAACTATAACAGTAAGTGACTCTCTTTTGCCTTTTTGTTTTATTTATTTTTTCTTGTTCATAAGGTTATGCTCAAGATGGCTCCGTCGTTCACACGTAGATAGATAGATAGATAGATACATTTCTTTTATTAGCCACACAGGGCTCAACGAAGATGGGACAAATACAAAGTAGAGCTTTTCTTTTTGGGAGGGGGGAGGAAGGAAAAGAAAAAAAGAAAGGGTGGTGTCGATCAAAAGGGATCGTAGGAAGGGGAAAAGGGGGAGTTCGATCAAAAGGGATCGAAAATCAAAAAAAAAAAAAAAGAGGAAAGGCCGATCAATAGGGATCGTGTATCACACAGTAATGTTCTCGTGTAAAAAGAGGGGAGGACAGTTTAGGTTTAGCCGTGGAAAGAAAAGCCTACGGAAAAAACCACGGTAACCTTGGTCAATATTCTCATTGAAGAAACTATAACAGTAAGTGACTCTCTTTTGCCTTTTTGTTTTATTTTTTTTCTTGGATTTTTTTTCTAGTTCATAGGGTTATGCTCAAGATGGCTCCGTCGTTCACACGTGCCATCCTTGCTACATTCACCCATCTTTTTTTGAAGCATTCACTAGACAAGACTTCCCTTTCTACTCTCACCTTCCTCTTCAGGTGATACTTGAAGAAGTTGATGAGAGATTGCCCAGAGAGGAAAGTCTTTGTCTCTACACCTTTCAGACGCGTCCACCATACACATTCTTTCGCCATAGCCACAAGTACGATGAAAATAGCTCTTCCTTCTCGTTTAAAGGAAGGAAGCGCGACAATATTCACGATAGACTCGGCTGATAGACCGACTCGTCCCACACGCGATAGCAGTTGTTCGACGTAAGCCCACAGCTCGGAAATGGTGGGACACTGTACGAGTGCGTGCAGAACGGTTTCGTCGCTCTGCCGGCATCTCGGACAGGTCGGCCCCGTGTTTCTCGAGCCATGCCTGTAGAGCTTATCCCGAACGGGTAGTGCTTCTCGATAGCACTGCCAGGCCAGGGATCTCTGGAAGTTGTCCATAGGTCCCGGCCCAAAGGTCGTCTTAAACAGGCGGGTCAGGTATTCCTCGTCGACGCCCAGGTTCGCCCCGAGATCGTCGTCGTACCTTCCCTCCACTAATCCACTATAGAATGCGTTAGTTGTGATGCAGTCGCTCAAGGTTGACCCGGGTTGTTGGAGTTGCCAAAGAGCAGCGCGACACTCGCGGTGCCATTCGCCCTTCCTCGGCCTCTTCTTGATCCACGACTGCAGTTCAGTCATGGAGACGAGCTGCGGGAAAGCGCGCCGCACAAACGGTGACCACACCTGTTCACCGCTGTCTACGTAGAGCCGGAGATGTCGCAGTCTCAGCGCGTGTCTGCGCATCATCAACCACGGCATGCCCAGTCCTCCTTTTAACAGGTGTTGGCAGCAAACGGATCGCCTAACCATCGAAACGCTTCCTTTCCACAAGAAGCGGAAGAGGATGCGCTCCAGTTTGGTGATGGTAGGGTCGGGACAAGGAACGACGGTCAGGCGGTAGTAGATGACGGACGCGATGTACGTGTTCGCCACCTCCGCCCGACCTTTCAGGGAAAGCTTCCTCTCGGCCCATTGCCGGGCTAGAGTGGCCACCCTTCTCGTTATCTCGTCCCAGTTCTTCTCCGTTTGGAGGTCTGGACCAAACCAGACCCCGAGCAACTCAACCGGACCGTCAGTCCAACGTCCCACGACGGAGGCGCTACTTGACGGCATGGGCTTGCTTCTCCAGGTGCCGAGCCGCAAGCCCACTGACTTATCCCGGTTGATTTTCGCTCCCGTCACCGCTTCGTAGTCTCTCAGTGTCTCGCCGACAAGCTCGATGTGCTTTTGGCTAGACACTATGACGGTGACGTCGTCCGCGTATGCCGACACGCTCGTCCCGCATCCCAACTCTCGCGGGATGCCACTCAGCGTCGCCAGCTTCCGCAGTAGTGGCTCGAGAGTCAACACGTACAGAAGCGACGAGAGGGGGCATCCCTGACGGACCGAACGTGCAATGTCGAAGGGTCTTGATAGATGCCCATTGACGCGAACTACCGAACGGATGCCTCTGTACAAGGCAGTCATCCAGCCGCGGAAAATGGGACCGAAGCCGGCCGCTATGAGGACAGCCTCCAAGTATTGATGGTCTACCCTATCGAAAGCTTTCGATTGATCTAAATTGATCAGAGCCCCACCCATGCCAGGTTCCTTAACTACCCGCTCTATGATGTAGCGCATCAGATGGAGGTTGTCATGGATGCTCCTGCCCGGCACGGCGCACGTTTGCGCCTTGCCGATCAGTTTCTCGATGACAAGCGCCAACCGCTTGGCTAACACCTTGGCCAACATTTTCAAGTCTGCATTGAGCAGAGTGATGGGCCTAAAGTTATCTATGACGTCCCCCTTGTTTGGATCTTTCTTCAGCAGCGTTACGGCTCCTCGACTCACAAAACCGGGAATGCTCCCGTTTTGCTGCCAGTTGCAGTACACCGCCACCAAGACATCTCCAAACAAGTCTGGCATACAGTTGTAAAGCTCGTAGGGCAGACCATCCAAACCCGGAGATTTGTCCCTCGAGCATCCCGCCATCGCGTCCCTCACTTCCGCCGCCGTGATGGCACCTTCGCAGCACTCCGCCTCTCTTGCCGAGAGTCGTGGCAGGCTGTGCAGGAAGGTACTGAAGTCCACCCTGCGTTCTCGCTCGCCACTCGTCCCAAACAGTCGAGCAAAGTGCCGCTGAAAGGCCTCACACATTTTGCTTGGCTCGAGCAGTTCGCGCCCCTGTTCGTCCACCAGAGACCGAATGGTGGCTTTGTTGCCCTGTTGCGCCTCCGCCACCCGGGCCTCTCGCGCGGCTCCAACACCTTCGTTTCTTAGAGCACGCATCCTAGCCCTGACAACGCACCCTTCGTGTTTGGCGTTGAAGTGTTGGTCTAGGGCCAACCTCGCCGCCAAAACGTCGGATGCGATGCCACTTCTAATTGCCTCTTTTAGCTTCTTAACTAGCTCACCCTCTACTCTGTTTCTGTCTATGGCTAGTGCTTTGCTATACCTAACCGCTTCTGATTTTATTGCTCTCTTAAGGGCAAACCACCATTTGTTATTGATGATAGCTCCCGTCAAAGCCCTCTTTACTAACGTGCTAATCCGGTCTCCGAAAACTTGTCTCGACGGGAAAGACGCGTTTAGTTTCCAGTAACCGGGGCCCTGCCTATGTGTCTTATCTAAGTCTAGCGTACACGTCACAAGTTTGTGATCCGTGTAGCTGACTATGTGAAATTGTGGACACCCTATGCTATCTCTATCTACTCTCCTACACAGTACTCTACCTAGATACGATCTCGACGACCCGATGCGGTTTGTCCATGTCCACATTGGCGCATTCGGGTAGTCGAGTCGGTACCTGTCAGACAGTTGAAAGCGTCTGAGCAGGTCTTTGAGGCATTTGCATCCCCGTCTATTCCTATCTCTGCCCACATAGTCTAGATGCGTGTCCAAGGTAGCATTCCACGAGACGTTCCTAGGAATACTTCTAGACGTCGAAAGAAATCCGGCCTACCTGTTAAAGGTGGTGCGTATACTGATATGAGTCGAAAAGCACACCCATCGCTGCCATCGACATCCAGAACAACCAATCTACCCTCCGGGTCTATGAATACTGTTTTTACTTCGAGATCCAGACTCTTGCGAAAGAGTACCGCCGTGCCACTACCGCCCATTCTCGGCAGACAGGGAGAAAAATAAATGTTAAACTGTCTGCCAAACATGGACGATAGGGCCCGCGGATCATGGAGTCTGGTCTCGCTTATGGCTATGATTTCTAGTTTATGTGACTTTATGTCATTTAGGAGGTACCCTTGTTTCCAAGGGGACCCCAAGCCACGCGCATTTACACAACCAATCTTGAGCATAATTTTGATTTGAGTGTTAAAGTTTTAAAGAGAGTCACTTACCGTTTGAGAGTTTTTGTGTCTCCTCCTTCGGGTTTTCTTCGAGGAGATCACTGTATAGTTTTTTCGCCAGGTATTTTTGGCATTTGCCAACTGCCTTTGGAAAAATAGATTTTAGTGTGTGGTGCAGGGTTGGTGTTATGTGTAGTATTTTGATGTGTTCTGGCGGTGTTGTGTACGGGTGGATGCTGGTTTTTATGTCTTCGTTTGTTACGTTTGCTTTTGTGTTGATGTATTCCATCAACTCTGAGTTTTTTGTGTTGATGGCAGTGAGCATTGTGTGTGTACTTGCTTTTGGGGTTTTGTTGCTTGTGTTGTAGTTGTGTGTGCTTGTGTTGGTGTCTGGAGTGTTTTCGGGAGTTGTGTATCTCCCTGCTTTGTTTGTATTTGCTTTTCTTTTCTTGCTCCTCTTCCTCCTTCCTTTCTGGGCTATCTGCCATTCCTCATTACTTTCATCTTCCGACGAAGGTTCTGAGGAATTGGAAGGGGGTAAGGGCAAATTGTGAGCGTCTGTGTGTGCTTGTATGAGTGGTTGTGTTGCTGTTTTTGTTGGTGCTGGTGGCTTGTTATTTGTGTGAGGTGTGTGTGATGTGGGGGAGGGGGAAACAGTCTTAGAATTTTCTTTCTTTTCTCCTGCTTCCTCACTTGTTTTTGCAGATGCTGTTGTCTTCTCAGTTGCCAGTGTTGCTTGTATTTCTCTTGTTTTGATTGTTGATGGTGGTGTTGGTAGTAGGGTTTTTCCCGGGTTTTGGTGGTTGTCCTTGTTGCTTTTTTTGGTTGGCGGCGGTTGGGCAACTGTCCTTGAGGTGTGCCTCGCTGCCGCATACACATACTCATTCCTCGTTAGTTATCGTCCAAAAAATCAATCATTACAATTTTACACCTTTAATGATATAAAGAATAAGAAACTTTTTACTTAAAATATTGCCGCTAAAATTCAAATTTTAATATTAAAACTTATTTTTATTATAGTTTACAAATAACACTATACTTATTTAAGTAGAATTTGGCTAATTTACTACCTTAAATACAGAAAAAAAGTGACTAATTAGACAAATTTATAATTTAGCTGAACAGTTTTGTACAATAAATTTAAAAGATGAGAACTGTAAAGAGTGATATATCACAAGAACTGGCATTCTTTGCTGCAATATTTTAAGTAAAATGTTTCTTATTCTTTACTTTATTGGAAGTAATAGCTTGTCCTATACATTTGCAGGTGTATATATATATATATATATATATATATATATATATATATATATATATATATATTTACATACATAATTCATCTATAAATTAAAAGTTGCATAAGAACATTCCATATAAAACATATAAGATGGGGAATAATAATGTACAGTAAAAGTACCCGTGGAAATATTACGACCATTTTGAAAGACTGCTGAAAGTTTGTAAAGAACCATGAATTTATTTACTTATCCATTCGAGATATGAATTCTTTTGAAGGTGTGAAGTCAACATAGACAGTAAAGTAATTTTTTTTTTAGAAGAGAACATTTTTGAAATATATATTCTTTGTTATAATACACTTGCCATCAATCAAACTCTCCTACCTAGAGAGCTATTGAATTACGTTTTTGATTTTAAGTCAACAACTGGACAAGCCTTGGAAAGAGCTACATACAGCTAGTCGCCAAAAAATATGAGTTCTTTGTTATCTCTTCCGTTGTGAATATACCTTAAAATTGACATCATGTTGAAAGAAACGTATAAAAGCAAGCGTGTTAAGCTATCATAAATATGGCATGAAATCAAAAGACATAATCCATCTATATATTATGCCACTACGGAATGAATAAATTGGTCACGTATTAACAAGTCTCCACACGTTAGGCTACACACTTTCATATTAGAAATAAATGCATATGACACGACTTCAAATCCCAACACGGGTAACGAAGTGCAGACGCTCTAAGCACTTTCAGTTATAATTTGTGTGTGTGTGTGTGTTAATAATTATATATATATATATATATATATATATATATATATATATATATATATATATATATATATATACATGCATATATGCATATGTGCATATACTTATATGTATATACAAGCGTACATATTTACATACATACATATATATATGTACAAACACACACACAAACATATATATTATATCTACATATATGCATGTATTTGATATATATATATATATATATATATATATATATACATACATATGTGTATATGTATATGCATATATATATATATATATATATATATATACTAGCAGAGCCACCCGGCGTTACCCGGGAATGAAATTGTTGCTTATTGGTACTTACTCTTTTACTCTTTTACTTGTTTCAGTCATTTGACTGCGGCCATGCTGGAGCACCGCCTTTAGTCGAGCAAATCAACCCCAAGACAAATTCTTTGGAAGCCTAGTACTTATTCTATCGGTCTCTTTTGCCGAACCGCTAAGTTACGGGGACGTAAACACACCAATATCGGTTGTCAAGCGATGTTGGGGGTACAAACACAGACACACAAACACACACATACACATATATATACATATATACGACGGGCTTCTTTCCGTTTCCGTCTACCAAATCCACTCACAAGGCTTTGGTCGGCCCGAGGTGCCACGCAGTGGGACTGAACCCAGAACCATGTGGTTGGTAAGCAAGCTACTTTCCACACAGCCACTCCTGCGCCTATACTTGGAAACTTTTACGATAATTAAAATGGGGCTTAAAAGAAAAAAATTCACACAGCGAATATACCACGTTATTGTTTCACTGTTATATACACAGATATACATTGACGCATGTCAGTCGAAAAGTGAAAGTGTAATAGTAATACTTACTTTAACACTCAATGGTTTTACACTTTTGTATATGACATGTACATACTATTCATGTAAGTGCTTCTTCATATACTATGTTTTCTGTCTTGCCATGCTTATCACTGAGAATGTAGAGGTTATTTTCATCTCCAACTTTAGAACATCCAACATACAGCTGACCATGTGAGAAGCAAGGTTGAAGGAGGTTAAGTCCCACCACCTTTAGAGATTGACCTTGTGCTTTGTTGATAGACATTGCAAAGGTAAGTTTGACCGGAAACTGCAGTCTCTTGAACTGAAAGGGGAGATCATTTGAAATGAGAGGTATCCTTGGAATGAAGACATTCTCACCCATCATGCTGCCTGTAATTATTGTTGCTTCCAACACATGGGGCATGGCTGTTTTAACAACCAACCTTGTTCTATTGCAGAGACTGGGTGCATCAAGGTTTCTTAATAGCATTATGGGAGCACCTATTTTCACGATCAGAATGTGTGGTGGAAATCCTGGTGGCTGAAGTGAATTGAGGAACTCCACTGGGTAATGCGTTGCCTGTTCTTGATCATGGACAGAGTTAATTGATCTGTATGAACATTCAGGTCCTGGAGGCTGAGTTAAATTTAAATTCAGCTTGTCTACAGAATCATTCCTTGGTGCCAGAATTGTTCTTTCACATAGCCACTTGTGACTAACCCTAACCCTAACCCTAACCCTAACCCTGGTTAGTAAATTATGAAATTACTTACATCAGTAAATGTGAACTTGTTAGCGATTGAAAACGTAAACTGTTAGTGAGAGCAGTAACGATTGAAGTTAAAGTGAGGTTGAAGTGAAATTTGTCACTCAGTGAACCAAACAGCTAGTATCGAAGGTACCAGAAAAAAAGAAAACCTCAGCAACAGGAAAACACAAAACCGTACTTCTGTTAGTAAATGATGAAGTTACTGACATCAGTAAATGTGAACTTGTTAGCGATTGAAAACGTAAACTTTTATTGAGAACAGTAACGATTGAAGTGAAAGTGATGTTGAATCGAAATTTGTCACTCAGTGAACCAAACAGCCAGTATCGAAGGTACCAGGAAAAAAAAACCTCAGCAACAGGGAAACACGAAACCGTACTTCTGTTAGTAAATGATGAAATTACTTACATCAGTAAATGTGAGTAAACTTTTAGTGCGAACAGTAACGATTGAAGTTAAAGTGAAGAAAAAACTATGGCTGCCGGAAGTTGACATTGAGGAACATTTTTAAAGAAGTGAATCTTAAATATAAAGCAATATTATTTATCTTAATAAACAAAATCAAATGAAGAGCCTAAGATTTATCCGAGGTCAAATTATTCCTGCATCACAAGTATGGAAGTAAATAGTGAAGCCGTTTTCAGGTGATAAGCGATTAAACACACATCTCTGTTTTATATATAGTATAGATTATTTCGTTTAAAAGAGTTCCAACTCTGTCTGTTTTTTTATGTTTTATTTATATTCTTGTAAAATTAATGTGGAATATAGAATATGGAATATAAAAATGGATGGTACAATGAAATAAAGTATTGAATGTCTTATTGAATATATGGAATATGTCTTATTGAATATATGAAATATTGAGTGTTCAATATAAAGGATTAAATATATAAAGGCGAATACGTATTTTCTATACCTTGTGGTATGTCATCATGGCCGGTATGACAGACTTTAAAGTCAATATTTCATATATTCAATAAGACATATTCCATATATTCAATAAGACATTCAATACTTTATTTCATTGTACCATCCATTTTTATATTATATATTGTATATTCCATATTCTATATCCCACATTAATTTTACAAGAATATAAATAAAACATAAAAAACAGAGTTGGAACTCTTTTAAACAAAAAAATATATTCCTCTATATACAATCATACAAAACCCCTTTTTTGTATTTATTTTTACTCATATATATATATATATATATATATATATATATATATATATATATATATATATATATATAGAGAGAGAGAGAGAGAGAGAGAGAGAGAGAGAAATTTTTTTTCATTTTCCCGAGCGTCAAACTAATACACTTGCTTGTTCATACACCTGTCTTCGTCTTCCGTTTTACTATAAATTTCAGCTATAGATAGATAGATAGATAAATAAATGGTGCGGTGAATATATTGTCGTCTAAATTATGCAAAAATTAAAATAACACTGATATCTCATTTTAACAGATATGTTTGCCAAAATTACATGAAAATATCTTGAAATACCAAAGAGTAAATTTAGTCAATAAAATTGCTATTGGCATCAACGACGGCATCCAGACGACTTCAGAATCTCCTGAAACTCCTCTGGACACTCTCCTTGTTTAAGTTGGTGAATGCTACCATAATCCTTGCTTTCAGTTCATCTTTAGTGTAAGGAGTCTTGTTGGTCTCTCGTTCAACTACGCGCCACACATAATAATCAAGGAGGTTGCAGTCTGGGGAGTGAGGTAGCCAGATGTTTGGAGTGATGTGGTCGCAGAAATTGTCTGACAGCCATGACTGGGTTCTCCTGTTCGTGTGGCAGAGTCTTGTTGCCAGACATAGTATCTTCCAGCAGCCACCCTCTTGACCTAGAGCAGCACTACCTTCTCCAGGTACTTGACGTAGTCCACCGTATTGAGTGTGGCCGTGTGGGAAGATGAATCGAGGCATAATGTCGCCATCACTAGTGATCACTCCAAACACCATGATGTTGACTAGATGTTTGATTTTTATCACTCTCGATACATGTTTTGGGGAAACGGCAAGCTAATGGCTGTTCTGTGTGTGCTTACCATCTCTTCGTATTGGAGCTTCCGGTGTGAATGCCAAACAGTACAGTATGTTGTTTCCAAATTTCTGGCAGAGTGAATTGCGACATGGGGCTATTTTTCTCACATACAGTGCCCTATTGACCCTACTGTACTGTGTAGTCGACAAAATCAAAAACAAACAAGCGCATGCGCGAAATTAAAAATATAAAATAGTGACAATTTACCCATTGCACCCTGTATCATATCCATACAGCCATCGACAAGATCGACCGGTAGAAATCACCGGCCTGCCTCTTGACTCAAAGAACTCATAGAGTCACGTTTTCAGCTTCACGTGGTTGTTGAACGAAATATTTCGTACACTTGTGGAGAGCAACCGAAAAAGGTGATAGACTGAAGGCGTTATATCCGGGAAATACATCGGGTGCAGAATTTCCAACCGAGCTCTTGAATAGCCGTTTTGGTCAGGTTAGCGAAGTGATAGAGAAGCGCTGGAGTTTGTCTCTTTCGTTCAGAGCGTATGACACCCATGCACCGAGTTTTTGAATCTTACCCATAAAGTGAAGGTGATGGACGATGTGTCATAAGTGCATTCCATCTGCTGGGCCATTTTCCTAGTGAATTAGCGTGGATCCTCGTGGATGAACTTGTTCAATCTATTTCCATAGAACTTAAATGATCGATCTGAACGCAGAGAGTTTGTAAGGTCGAATTTTTCCTTCTTGAATCATGAAAGCCATTTCTGCACAGTTCTTGCACTAATGGCGTTTTCCGTACACAGCACAAATGCCTTGAGCGGTTAAGCAGCTTTGGAAACTTGACTGAAAGGGAAGGCAAACAGATGTCAAAAATGCACACTTTTCTTTTATCTTTTTTTTTTCTTTTTCTCTCTGGCACTCTATCATCATATATCTGAAAAGAGCTAAAACTTATTCAAATTTCTTACGCATATGTATTTGTTTAGCAAGATTCCTGATGCAAAATCGTGTGTTAAAACAAATATTGTTATATTTGGTGATGATCATATTTTTGTCAATTAACCACACGCACTATATATTTGGCTTTCACTTCAGCTTTACTATTATTCTTACTTTTGTGTCCTTTGCTTAAAATCTTTCGTCAGACATCTTGTGACCTCTTCAACGACTCTCCATCCCACGTGGCTCCTCCTGTTCAGAACAGGAAGAGAGTCGCTGAAGAGATCAAAGGATGTGTGACGAAAGATTTTAAAGAACACTAAAATAAGAATAATGATAAAGCTGAAGTGAAGACCAAATATATAGTGTGATTAATTGGCAAAAATATGACTATTCCTAAATATAAGAATATTCAAATTTCAATAACGATAAACAAAAGTTGTAGATGAAAAACCGAGTTACAAAAACACATAAAACAAGGATAAAAATATTTCTCATGTTAATTTAGATAACGCTGGGAATAAATGAACACATTTATCTGACACTCCAATATAAGACATTTGCTAAAGGTACCACGCAGTGGAACTGGTCCTTCGGTTTTGATTTTAAATATTCATTCCCTAACAACAGTCTACGAACTGACATATTGTCTCCAACTTCATTCTATAGTTATGTATCGTACGTAGATTCTAAGAGAATAATATTATAGATATGATTTTGTGGTTGTTTTGTGACATTCGGGTAAAAGTAGGCACAAACAAAAGAAACGTAAATTCGTAATAGGTATTAGGCTAAGCACAATGAGAGATAGAAAGAAGAAAGGGAGAGAGAGAGGGAGAGAACAAGGTAGTAAGGAAGTCTCAAGTGAACGAGTAATAGATGAAGAAGAGTAAAATATGTATTATTTAACTGTAGACTGTAAATGATTACTTCGAGTAGTCTGCACTACTATAAAATTATATACGCATCTATGTATAGGTATATAAACACATACATACATACATACATACATACAAACATATATACATACATGCATGCATACATACATACATACATACATACATACATACCTCTCTCTTCTGTCCCTACGTAACCGGTGTTCAGCCAAGCCTAACCTTTCTTTCTTGGTTCGGCTGCTGTCCGTGCAACATCTATATTCTTCCCTGTGCCTGTGAAATCATGTACCCCTCCCATAAGGCTTTACTTTCACACACGCCAGTCTAATTTAATACGTCCTTAGTCGAAAGACACCTGTTGTTATATCCTATTATTTGAATTTGTGTAACATTTTCAGATTTTTTCTGTCCTTGTTTTCGTATACATTCGCTGCTTTCTTCCAAGGAGTCTAATTCTCTTAGCTTAGTTTTTCCTTGGGGCTGGCCAGATTAGAGCAATCTCGAGTATAACCAGCCGAAATTGCAAAGATAATCTGGAACTCAACTGAGGAAAGAAAGCTCCGAATGACCCGTCCTCGTTTTTTTTTGTATCGTCTATCTGGATGTTTTGTTGTCCCCTTTTTTGTATCACCTAACTGTCTGGATGTTTTGCGTTCTTGTCTCATTTTGTATTTTATACATCTATCTATCTATCTATATATATATATATATATATATATATATATATATATATATATATATATATATATATATATATATATATATATATATATATATATTGCAATTAAAAGGGTAAAGGTTTATCAATTTATTAATTTATTAATAAATTAACAATTAATAATTTTTACCAAGTCCTTCGGTATGTAAACACCATTATCGGTGAAGAACTTATTTAAAAGTTCTTATACATTTATAAACATAATTAAGGGATCAGCAACAGTTGCTTCACCAACATACCGAAGTTCAGAAATAGCAGCTAAAATGCTGAGACTCCAACCATCGTCGAATTTTGCTAGCATCGTTGCTAGCATCGTCGAATTTGCAACTGGAATATCATACTGATGAGGAAATGGAGGGTTTATCGCTCCTAAGCCAGAAACGCGTCTATGATTAACTTCGACTGGTTAGTTTTCGTTGTTTTTTCTTCTTGTTTTGCCTTTGTGAGTTACAAGTAATGCTATATGTTGGAGTCTCAGCATTTTAGCTACTATTTCTGAACTTCGGTATGTTGGTGAAGCAACTGTTGCTGATCCTTTAATTATGTTTATATATATATATATATATATATATATATATATATATATATATATATATATATATATATATGAAATTAAATTAGGTATTATTACCATTAATAATAATAATAATAATAATAATAATAATAATAATAATAATAATCATAATAATAATAATAACAACAACAATAAATGCCCGGATGCAGTACCAGGCAATGTCTCTCATGGCTTCTGATCTTAATTGATTGGAAGTATTATCATGTACATTGTTTTGCCTTGGTATAAAAAGATGGGCTACAGCAAATATTCTTCTCAATACCACAGATTTGCTTGTCAGTTGTTTGACCTTATCCAGTTGAGCATGTCCCTTGGTGGCTGACAATATGTGCATCTCTGATCATGATCAGAAGTAGTGAGGGAGCATCATAGCCATGTGTTGAGAAGAATTCTTTGGTGTTTGAATAATTTACCTTTGGAAACATGAGTGTTTTGCTCAACATCCTTAAACGAACCTTATTCAGGGACCTTCGAGCGCGATGGGCTACTCGACCTGAAGAAAATTCTAACTGGGCCCCCACCTGCGAGGTCATGCGCTATTTAGTTTGATATGAAATCACCATACCGCGCACATACGGTTGTGATGCATGTGCCTGGGGTACCCTTATCAGACGGGTAGTCATGATGGGTATAATGGGCTTCGTTTATTTTACCCCAGTGTCACGTTGATGGTATGCACTGCTCTCTCACTCAATAATAATAATAATAATAATAATAATAATAATAATAATAATAATAATAATAATAATAATAAAGTGGCCAGGAATGGCTCACTTTATGTTCGTTTTTTAATGTCGCGGGGGCATTCATATGAAAGAACTCAGAGGGTGAAATGTGATGAATATTTTCAAAAATAGTTGATTTGCAGTAAGTCCGGCTGATGAGCTTCAAGTATTTTCATACAAACAAGTGAAATCAATTGATACCGGAATATCGTTATCTGAAAGAAAAGTATTTAGGAAATTTTAATGAAACCTAACCTACACACATACATACATACATACATACATAATTCGTAGCTAGGTATGTATGTAGCTAACTAGCTAGACAGACAGACAAATAGACAGACAGACAGACAGACAGACAGACAGACAGATAGATATATAAATAGATAGATAGATAGATAGATAGATAGATAGATAGATAGATAGATAGATAGATAGATGGATGGATGGATGGATGGATGGATGGATGGATGGATGGATGGATGGATAGATAGATAGATAGATAGATAGATAGATAGATAGATAGATAGATAGATAGACGTGATGTTCCCGCGATTTTTTCCAACCCAGAAGTGAAGGGAGTTAATAGATTGTTTGATGGTTTGTTGATATTAAAAACATCTCTGGTCACGAAAGGTCAGCACAGCTGACCCTATCGATCTAGTGCGTGTGATAAATAAATATTTAGATTTCAATTATTTACTTAGAGGAAGTACTTCACTGTTTTCTTGTTGCTCATGTAATTATTGCTGCTGTTGGTATTATAGTTACTAATATTTAGTCCCAGTATAACACGTGATCGAACAAGCCTATAACTATAATCAAAGGCCTTCCAACCGTGACCATTCCGCCTTTTTAGTGGTATCTGAGACAACAATACCCAATGTGTCCTTCCTTATTAAAGACAGTAGGGTATGTGATTTGAGAACTGGCTGCTATTCCAGCCTGGTCGTGCGACCACATATTGGCTCTCTTATTGTAGTTTTTGTGGTGGGTTGGTTGAGATAGTAGTAAAGTTAGTTTTTGTGATGTCGGTGTTAGCGGTGGCGGTGGCTACGATCGAGGTGGTAATGGCGCATGTGGCGCTAGTATTTGTAGTAGCTATGGTGATTGTTGTGGTAATTGTTGTGATAGTGATTGTGGTTGTGGTGGTCGTAGTGGTAGTGGTAGTTCTGGTGATGATGTTAGGGTTGCTGTTGTTTATACTGATCGTATTAGTGCTGTTCTTATTTTTCATGGTAGAAGGGGTTGTTGTTGTTGTTTAGTTGTTGTTGCTGAGTTGTTGTTGTTGTTGTTGGTGGTGGTGGTGGTGGTGGTGTTGGTGGTGGTGGTAGTGGTGGTGGTGGTGGTGGTGGTGGTTGTGGTGGTGGTGGTGGTGTTACTACTATTGTTTCTGTTTCTGTTTCTGTTGTCCAATCCCACACTTAGAACACACTTATCTACACACTTATTGTATGAGATAGTCTGATACTTCTTTCTAGCGGTCTCTATTGCTAGAAATGAAAAATGAAAAATCCAGCAGAAGGTTTAATTTGGTTTTCTCAAACAAGAAAAACTTCGACCAAGATCAAAATGTTAACTGAAGAAATGGCAGATGGTTATGTGCAGACACTTCTGAAGTTCTAAGTATTATGCATACAAAATTTCCTGCAACTGTGATGCCGTCTTTCTTCTTTCCACAAGGCCTTAGAGTTAACTCTGTCGCCTACATTGAGGTCTTGGAAATAATTAAGCCCTGGATAGACAGTGTACGCAATGGAAGGCCATATGTGTTTCAGTAAGACTCTGCACTATCACACATGGCTCTAGTAACACAGGAATGGATGGCTGAAAATTTTCATAATCACATAACCCCTAACATTTGGCCTCCTAATTCCCCAGATCTCACTCCATTGGACTGTTACATGTGGAGCGTTGTTGAGAGAGAGAGGTCAATGAACACGCCCATAACACCAAAGATTATTTAAAAGCTGCCATAGTCAGAATAATGTCCAAAATGAACCAGGACCACTTTATTCGAGCATGTAGATGATTTAGTTCTCATATAGAAGTAGTTATTGAAGCTGAAAGTGGCTTTGTTGACTAACATTATAGAAAAGGTTTATTTCTATCCTCATAGCATTTCTTAATAAACTAAGTTATTATCTGTTATTATATATCTGTTTTTTATAAACATAAATCTGTCCTCAAATATCTTACGCACCCTTTTTATACGGTGGTCTTTCTCACAGTTTCCGTCTACCAAATACATTCAGAAAGCATTATTCGACCCAAGATGGCGCACACTAGGCCTGAATTTGAAACCGCCTGATTGTAAAGTGAGCTTCTCAACCATAGAGCTATGTGTGCGCATTCTATCTCACACCATTTCGTATGTCTAGCATGCAAGTGGTTCTGTTTAAAATCTAATATTACGAAAAACATAATCCACATCAAAATGGGTCAGAAAACAGTGATGTAATCCCCATTACGTTATTTTGAAACCGTATATATCTGTCAATATCTACATAGGATATGTGAAACTGCAAAATAGTCATGTATTAAATTTGAAAATCAAAGTATTATGCAATCGTAAATTAACTCAACTTACAAGAAATCAAGAGCTTCATCTGGCATCACATCAAAAGATGTTTTGCATATTCGTCAGTTGATGGTTTTGCAAATTTGCAAATCATGAAACCTCTTTTGAAAAAGTTCCAAAAGACTGAAATACTTTGTAGCATATACACCATTAAGGTACGAGTATCCAGTTGACAGATTTCCAAATCTTTCTTGATTAAAGCAATAGTCTTTTGGGGATTCTACCATAAATGGCCACCACCTATAACTACGTTACTAAAATTTTCATATCTTGAATTGAAATCGCTTATTGCTGATTAGACCTCTACGTATAAACATTTTGTAGCAAGCAAATAATTCCCGTATCGTAAATTTTGCTGTTCTCCCACGTGTAAATATAGCCAAAAACGTGTGGTCTTGGGCTAACGATCGTGAGATCTTTGATTCGATTCCTGGATAAGGTGATTAGTCGTGTCCTTGAGCAAAGCTTTTCATTTCGTGTTATTTCAATCTATTCAACTAAAATGACTACCAACTTAATGCTTGTGTAGCCATCTTTCTCCTCCAATTGTCACATACTGTATGTTGAAATGTTTTTCAAGAGTGGGAGGGCCGAGAAAGTGTCTCTACATAATCACATAATCACTTAAAATAGTTAGCAACGTGGCAAAATTGTTAGCGCACTGGACAAAATGTGCTCTGTCTCTCTTTACGTTCTTAGTTCAAATTCTTCGGAGGTCAACTTTGTCTTACATCCTTTCGGGATTGATAAAATAAGTACCGGTTGAGTACTGGCGTCGATGTGATCGACTATCCGCCCCTCCCCCACAAGAATTTCAAGCTTTGTGCTTGTAGTAGAAATTGGCACCATCATTGTTATTATTATTATTATTATTATTATCATTATTATTATTAAGGCAGCGAGCAGACAGAATCGTTAGCACGCCGGGCAAAATGCTTAGCGGTGTTTCGTCCGTCTTTACGTTCTGAGTTCAAATTCCACCGAGGTCGACTTTGCCTTTCATCGTTTGGAGTCGATAAATTAAGTACCAAATGAAACACTGGGATCGATGCGATCGATTGTTCCCCTCCACACAAAAATCCAGGCTTTGTGCCTATAGTAGAAAGGATTGTCATTATTATTACGGCGTCGAGTTGGTAGAATCGTTAGCATGCCGGGCAAAATGCTTAGCGGTATTTCGTTTGCCGTTACGTTCTGAGTTCAAATTCCGCCGAGGTAGACTTTGCTTTCCATCCTTTCGAGGTCGGTAAATTAAGAACCAGTTGCGTACTGGGGTCGATCTAATCGACTGGCCCCCTCCCCAAAATGTTCGGCATTGTGCCTAGAGTAGAAAAGAATCGTTAGCACGCCGGCGGCGAAATGTTTAACGATATTTTGCTCAAAAAATAGCTGGCATAGTGCCAAAATTAGAAATTGGCATTGAGTCGTTAGTGTCGACTTGCCTATCTGCGCTCAATATTGCTGGCCTTGTGCCTAAATTATCTTATGCATAAATTATTAAGAGCGCCAAACAAGATAAACCCTTAGATCGTTGAAAAACATGGATGTTTTTTAAAACGGGGGCCACATTTTTCATTAACGAAACACTTTGAAACTTGGAACACTGGTAGAATGTGTCATATAAAACATCTTTTTCTCTTAGTCTTCTTTAAAAAAAAAGAAATCCATAAATTATTCCATGTTAAAGTTGTCGTATTTCTGTAATTTCAACCAATCACTGACGTCCATTCAGCCGATATACATTAAGTGCCGACTACATAAACAAACGATTCTGAAACAATTAACCCTAACCCTAACCCTAACCCTAGGGTTAGGGTTAGGGTTAGGGTTAGGGTTAAAGCAAATTTAAAATGAAAAAAGCAAATAAAACGAAGGTATGGAGATTAAATAAGCTTTACATCGCTTAATCAGCCAAAGGAGTAAATCTAAACAACTGAATACTTGTCAGTGATTGGTTGAAATTATTGAAATAAGACAATTTTTTACATGAAATAAATTCGAATACAAAAATATTTTTCTGTTCTATAACACAAAATAGATAAGTATACGAAGTTTGAAAGTCTTTCGGTACCAAAAACACTACGTAAAACATTAATGAAAAATGTGGCCCCCGTTTTAAAAAAAGATCCAAAAACATTGCTCTGTAGTATTTCTTGCGGCTCTCTACGTTCTGAGTTCAAATTTCGCCGAGGTCACCTTTGCCTTTCATCATGCATGGGTCTGTAAAATAAACTAGCAGTCAAGTATTGGGATCATGGCATCGACTGACTTCCCCTTCCCCTAGAAATTGTTGGCTATGTACTTAAATCAGAAACCGCTGCTGCTGCTACTTTCGTTGTTATTGATGTTGCTTAGTATTAGTAGGAGGAAGAAAACGCCTACGGCCTTTTGAAGGCTGTTCCCAGCCTGTTGAGACCAGTCAGGCGATTGATACTCAATTTGAACTACTTGTTGCGTTTCGGCTAGACACAAGCACACGCCCTATATTTAGCATTCCGAAAGCTTGTCACCAAGGCTGCATCTATTTACGAACATCGTACAGACATTTCTTGAAGCACATCACTACTATTGTTCTGCTAACGCGATTGTTCCTTCTTATTAACCTATTCAACCGAAAACAATACGTCTGTGTTCTGTGACACTTAGTCTTCGTTAGTGGGGCATGAGGAAAATCACATCTCATTCACTACAATTGAACTCTGTTGGTCGTCGCATTTCTTGTTTGCTTTCTTTTTCTCGTTAAATGAGTTAAAGATTTACGGGTTTAAAGGTTTGATGGTTTGGTAGTTTAAAGTTTTATTAATTTAAAGGTATAATGGTTTACTGTGTTTCGTGGTTTGAAGATGTACAGTCTTCAATGGTTTGATGATTTAAATTTAATAGTTTTATGTTGTAATGGCGTGACAAAATTTTATGTTCGGAATATTTGTGTGTGTGTGTGTGTGTGTGTGTGTGTGTGTGTGTGTGTGTGTGTGTGTGTGTGTGTTTGGCAATGCAAAAAGGAGACAGTTGTATATGTGAAAATAAAATTTACTTGAGGGCCATTTTCCTTGGAAAACTGGAAAAGTTAGGGAAGCAATGGAGAAAAGTTGAGGCAACAAGATCAGCAGGACGTATTTTCCAGAGTACCAACAGTCACAGTACCAGAAATAGCGAGGGAAGTCATCTTGTCTCCGATCCTAGAAACAAATAAGCAGGTGCTCAGTCTCCCGACAATAGCAACCAGCAGTACGATCACATCGGCTTGCGATGGGCAGGAGAAGATGCAGGGAGATCAAACAGAACAACTTATCACTGAAACTTTAAGAGGTAACAAAAAATAAACAACCTTATAAACGAAAAGTGGACTCCGAGGAAATGTATTGTAAAAGTATGAGGAGACTGAACTGTCACAAAAAAATTTTGTAGTTCACAATAGTGAAATAGGAAATTGAAGTTATATATACCAAAGTATCTTGCGAATTTGAAAATAAAATCTTTTCGAAAGACACCTTTAGACATACAACCGATAGAGTGCTCACCGCTTTAATAACTCTCTGTTTATGAGTATATAAAAGAAAAAGAACCCGAACATGCTGGGATATTCCTAATCCACCCTATCAATGAAACGCTAGTGAGTAACTTTCGGTGTACCAGAACATAGAACAAGAAATGACGAAAGGGCTGAGTAGCAGTGTACCCCGGCACATCATTTGAACTCTTGCAGTTACCTGATCGATAAAATAAAGTAACAGTCAAGTATTGGGGTTAATTTAATTGACTAACACCCTTCTCCAGACATTCCTGTTTCGAAAATTAAGAGTAGACAAATCTTCAAAATTTCCACACCAAAAATAACTTAGATCAAAAGTGTTTCAAATTGGTCAGATAACTATACGCAGTCAAATAATGTTGCTATATCAAAATAATGTTTCTCACTTCATCTCAGCCTTTTGGATACAGTTTCCAGTTTGAGTGTGGTGACGTCTAGCGCTATTTCAGTCAACTGTGAAATACTTTTCGAAATTAGTTTGCGGTGGACCTATCATGAATGACCGTTATCTTCAGTGACATTATAAGTCTTCAGCCCTTTTTAAATAATATAACGCCATCGAAAATATGCTTACCTTCTAATGTAATGCTTCTTGGTCTTCAGAAATTATGACAAGCGGAATAATTCACCTAATTGAATAGATGATATCACATATACCAGTAAATGTTCACAAATTGTCATTTCAAAGCGATTACTGCGAAACGAAACTTTGAGCCATCGACTTTAAAGCTAGCTTCAAAATGTAAACTTTCAAAGATGTTTGACTGTCTGACCGACTTGATTAGCACCATTTTAAAGTTAGTGATCATTTCAAATTCTTTAATTCCTCCATGTTATATTGCATGAGATAGCAGTCAACTCGCATACAATGATATATATGCATATTTCTGACTACCCATGATAATCATCGAATGTTTTTCTAAAGCCAACACTTCTAATCAAAGAGACCAGCTCCTTTCACAGAAATTGGAATAGAATGTACCTCAAAATAATCACATAATTTTAAAGATAAATAAAAGGTAGCATATCAAACACTATCAAAGCAATATTTTCTATTCTTGTCGACCATTTCACCACAGGTTTCTTCTGCACTATATCTTGAGGATACAATTGTTATATAAAACATTTAATACCTGGCTAGTGTATTTTAACTAATATTGTTTATGCTGTTGTAAAATGAGATATATAGCACAGAGAAATGCATTATAGCTCGCCGACAAATAGCCCAGCAGGTCTATGAAATGAGATTAAGTTTGTGCTTGATTTATTGACGTCGTTTGTGAAACGCCCGATGTGACTCAAATTAAAATATATCAACAAACATTTTTCACTACATGACATGCATACTTTGCCGCCTAACCCTATTAAACAGCATCCATATTTCTCACCTTAAACACAAGTCTTAGTTCTTACTGTGCAGTCTTTTTCTGAAGTGACATTTCTGAAGTGACATTTCTGAAGTGACTGGAAGTAGAAGGAATAAATGGAAAGTGCTTTCTGGGACAGGAGAGTGTGAAAATGGTCGATATGTGCGTGTGTATGTGCGTGTGTGCGTGTGTGTGCGTGTGTGTGTGTGTGTGTGTGTGTGTGTGTGTGTGTGTGTGTGTGTGTGTGTGTGTGCGTAGATGGAAGGGTCAATAGTGAGTCAGAGGCAGTCTGAAGGGTGTGTAAATGGGTAGGTGTGGTGGTGTGAATGGATGGGTGTGGTTATGTGTGTGTGTGTGTTGGCATGTGTGAATAGACGGAGCGGGTATGTGTATATGTGTGTGTGCACATATATATATATATGCGTGTGTGTGTGTGTGTATATATGTACATACATACATACATACATACATACATACATACATACATACATACACACGTACACCCTCACATTCTGAGGTTCTTGTTTTTGCAATTTGCGTTTCATGCAACTATAATCTTCAGGTGAGAACTTTCTTTCCTAAAACATTTCTATTCATTGTATATGCATTGCTAGGGATCTGCGTTTATCATTATTATTATTATTATTATTATTGGTTGATTTATAATGTTATTTTGTTGTCTTGGGGCATATTGTTTAGGTTCACCGTCGTCGTAAAATTTCTTAATTTGTTATTTGTACTACATGTCGACCAGTAGTACTATTTGTACTACTGGTCGATTTCGCTGTTATTTATCTATGAACCGTTCTGTTGTTTGAGATTTTCTGTATATTAAATTGTAGTTCAATATTTGCTCTTTTCTATAACCTGCTTTTCCTGCTTCTGCTTGGTTGTTTTATAATCTGCTCACTTAGGTTATTTTGCAATTTGACGACAAATATTCCGTTTAGAGGTATTCAAAACTTAAATAAAAGAAAGAAAGAAAGAGAGAAAGAGCCTGCATGGGAAGTAACTCAAACAAAATCGGCCAATCAAGATTCTGGAAAATATAGACGTTGTAGTAAAGTTTGGATCTTGACTTTGTGACCAACAGATGGAAGCAACGACCATGCTTCAATCTTGTTAGATTTTTTCAGCGAAGCATATTCACCTCAGTTGGTTAGGCTTGTAGAAATAGGCAGTCGTGTACATGAACATCTGTATGTGTTTTGTACATATGCAAACAAATATTATCCTCTGATCTAGAAAGTCTGTGCAATCAAATTTATATATAGAGAGAGACTTAGAAATATTAATAACTCTCTCTCTCTCTCTATATATATATATAAGTTTTTAAAAAAAACAAGAACAAAAAAACAACAAAGTGAGGACGTGATACGGATAGTGTTATTGGACGCTCAGGAAAGGAAAGAGAGAGCGTATGACGTTTCGGGCGTAGCCCTTCGTCGGAAAGATGGAAAGTTCGGAGAATGGAAGAACGGAGAAAGAGGAAAATGGTACCGATGCCCACGAGGTTACATTGTGAAAAGACCGGAAGAGGAGGTGGTGGGGGGAAAAGTTCTTTCTAAAAGTTTGTACATGTAATTTAAAAACTCCGTATGTATTTCAATAATACTTATCTTTATTTTAATATTTTATGTATTTGTGTTTCTAGGTACAACTCTTTGGAATTTAGCAGCTGCCAAAACCAGAAGTTGAACTGTGTTAACAATGTTTTCTCTTGAGTCAAGTGAGTAGGAGTAAGGAGAACTCTCACTAAGCATCTTTCATTCCTACAACGACATCGATCTACTACATATTTATCTGGTCTTGAAAAATTCGCATTTACCCTGTGACCTTAGGGGATATAGTCTTACATGTGTACTTGCCATCTACAGAGCTAGCAACAATTCTAAAGCAGCAGATACATTTCTTTGTAAATAATTAAATTAAAAAGCAATTTTAAGAAATAATCATCAAAATTTTGCCGAAGGATCTCGGTCATGAGATTTTGGACAATTGAGTTTGTTATATGTAATTATAGTTTACTCATAATTAATTCACTATGAATACGGAACAATGTTTCCGCGATTTAAAAACGGGGATTATTTCAACCAGTAAAAATACCAGTCATTATTCGTCACTAGTATGCAATAGGGAGAAAACATGCTTCTCGGAGGAAATATTTCGAAGAGCAAAAGCGTCTCGTTCCATTCGAATATCCCGCAATTCATTTCTTTTGAGTCTGCTAGTTTTCTTCTGTCTATTAAAATACACTTCAGGAACTGAGTGTTCTTTTATGGATGGGAAATGTACTTATAACATACGCCTGGCTCCACCTCAGGCTATAACAGATAGATCTAGTGGAGGTGGAGATCAATGTAAACGCAACCCACCAGCAAATTTCAGGCAATTCAGCGGCACAGAAGAAAGTCAGAACGATTACGCAGAAAAAATGACACACATTGTGAAGGATTTCGATGTCATTAAAGACGATCATGAAAATCGTATCAGAGAGCTAGAAAACTATATAAGGAAGTCTCTGTCTAGAGGTGGAGAACCTGATGTGTTGAAAGTGGCGACCGATATAAAAGCGAAGATAAAACAAGGCTCTTCTGAATCAGGTAGTTACGGTGAAAATGGTGTCACATTTGATACTACTGAAGGCAATTTAATTAAAAAACTTCATGATCAGTTTGCAGCAATACGGAAACTCAATCGAGAAAAATCGCAGTCATTGCGTGTGATGAACTACAAGTTGAACGAGACACGCCAAAAATTAGCTGATACACAAAATAACCTCCTGTTGACCAGAGATCAATTATTGCAAAACGAAGAAGCTCTAAGTAGGTTGCAAGATGATAAGTATATTTTACAAAACCAACTGAAAGACAGGAGCGAAAGACTGGATCGAGCGGAAAAACGAGCAGATGCATTAGAAAAAAAGACTAAAGAGACGGATGAGAAACTGTTGACACTTATTCGATCAGAGAATATTCTGAAAGAAGAAATGTATACAGCTCAATATAAACTGAACGAAACTTCGCAGTTATTAGCAGATGCTCGAAATCAGTATCGCCAATTAGATGTGGATTTTGTACGTCTCATTTCCGAAATCAGCAGGAGGGAGAAAGAACTGAAGTTGTGTTATAAAGGTAAGAGACTCAGATATTTTACAACCGTTTGCTACAGCTTATCACACCTCCGAACCCGCGTACTTTTACGGCTTAATAATTCTAGTGTTTATTAGCATCAGCTGTTCTCAATGAACACCAACGTTGTTAATGTTACTCGGCGCCATCCTATCGACATGTGGTGAATAGATGTTACAAGATAAATTGATTGCAGATATTTTTATAACAAATAAAAGTAAAACAAGAGTAAAGAGAGTGTGTGTGTGTGTAAGACAGAGAGAGAGATGGAGGAAGGAGCACATAAAACGTTTATATATACGTGTGTGAGTATGTGTGTGTGCGTGTGTGTGTGTGTGTGTGTGTGTGTGTGTATGTGTGTGTGTGTGTGTGTGTGTCTGTCTGTCTGTCTGTCTGTCTGTCTGTCTGTGTCTGTGTCTGTGTTTTCTCTACAATGTAGCTTTGTTTACTTACAGAAAAAATATGAATGTTGATATAGGTCAGATGTTAACCATCGAATCATTTTGTCAAGTAAACGATTTTAACCCACCGTACTGTTATAACACGAAAGTTAAGTCGTTTACTCTCTCTCTCTCTCTTTCATATATATATATGTGTGTGTGTGTGTGTGTGTGTGTGTGCGTGTGTGTGTGTGTGTGTGTGTGTGTGTGTGTGTGTGTGTCTGTGTGTGTGTGTGTGTCTGTGTGTGTGTGTGTGTGTGTGAATGTTTACATGAAAGTGGTTGATAGTGCTGGTAAACCGAAAGTTTAATGTAACTCTCATGCTTTTCCTTCTAAAAATTAATATAAAATATGTACTCTACTAAAAAGTATTGAGTCACCGTTCAGAGTTAAATTGTTTTCATGTATAACGTCATATAAAAGCAATCAATATTATATATATATATATATTCTATCGAATTGAAGAGATTGAAAGTTGGCAGCCAAACTGAAAAGATCCTCTGTGTGTGTGTGTGTGTGTGTGTGTGTGTGTGTGTGTGTGTGTGTGTGTGTGTGTGTGTGTGTTTGTGTGTGTGTGTGTGTGTGTACGTGTGCATGTGTGTGTGTGTGGGTGTGTGTGTGTGTGTATGCATGTATGTATATAAAAAATGGAACAAAAGTGCAATAGGGGACAGTAAACATCCGGACAGATAGACGATACAAAGACGGAAAGGAAAAACAACAATTAGAGGGACAGGAAAAAAAGGACGGGTTATTCGTGGCCTTCTTTCGTCAGTCAAGTTACCAGATATCCTTACAGTTTCGAGGAATTACACTTGAGACTGTTCGATCTGGTTGCCCCCCAAAAAGTACACTTCAGACTGTTCGATCTGGTTGCCCCCCAAAAAGTACACTTCAGACTGTCTGATCTGGTTGTCCCCCAAAAGGTCTAAGCTAAGAGCATTAGCATTTTTGTAAGAAAGCTAGCGAATGTGTACAAGACAAAAAGCGGAGAACATGTTACACAATTACAAATACAAACAAGTGTCTTTCGACTGATGACGAATCAATTTGAGCTGGCGTGCAAAAAGTGAAAGCCTTCAGGCAGGAACATAGGAGATGGACATAAGATGTGTTGGCGGTCGGCAGTCAGGCCAAGAAAGATGGAAGAGCGTCGTAGAAAATGAAATAGAGTATATTTTAGATTAAAAAAGAACTTTGTTTACCTTAAATTTGAAAAATAATAGTATTAAAAGAACCGCATTATTTATGGGATGACACGATGTGTGTGTGTGTGTGTGTGTGTGTGGAAAGATGGGACTACTGAAGACATACATATACATGTATGTGTGTGTGCATTATTGCATGTATATGTTTTTTTTTATATATACAAACAGCCATATAGTTATGTTCGTCTAAAAGTGACCCAATGGTTATTTATAGAATTTTCTCTAAAACGCAACAGTTTAGTTGGTGTTGTAAAGAAACAGCTCTTGCAACAACTTTTCTTAACCTACTACTACTACTACTACTACTACTACTACTACTACTACTACTACTACTACTACTACTACTTCTTCTTCTTCTTCTTCTTCTTCTTCTTCTTCTTCTTCTTCTTCTTCTTCTTCTAATAATAATAATAATAATAATAATAATAATAATAATAATAATAATTTCTCTTCACAATTTATTAAATCATTATTATTTGTGAACAGAAATAAGCAGTTCAAGGAGAACCGATTGTTCAAAACAACCCGAAGCAATTCTTCCGAACGTTAGAAGGAGACAAGGGGAAAATGTTGCTCCTGATGCAAATCAAGCCAAGGAGCTCTGGAGTGGATTACGGAGAAACAATGTGGTGCATAAAAGGGATGCAATGTGGATAGGAATTATTAGGACAGAATTACAAGGAGGACAGAAACAAAGGAATAGTATCATAAGCACGGGTGACGTGAAAGAACAAGTGGTTAAAGTGCCAAACTGGAAAACCCCTGGACCAGATGGGATTCATGGCTTATGGTGGAAGAGATGCCACGCGGTGCATGAAAGACTAAGACTAGCAGCCCAATTGAATGAGTGTGTCCAGAAAGGTAAAGTCCCCACGTAGATGGTGACTGGGAGGACAACACTTATAAAGAAAGATAGAAGAGGGAATTTTGTGGGGAACTGCCGTCCCATAGCATTCCTAAACATAATATTGAAGATGCTCACTGGAATATGCGCAGCAAAGACATATACTTTCCTGGACCAAGAAGGAATAATAATAATGATAATAATAATAATAATAACCCTAACACCTACATGAACTTCTAACTTGTTGTCTCTTGAGGTCTCTGGGTGAGACTTGAATCCAACTTGTACAAATGCAAAGCAAAAGTCAAACATAAAATAATAATAATAATAATAATAATAATAATAATAATAATAATAATAATAATAATAATAATAATAATAATAATAATAATAATAATAATAATAATAATAATAATGCCACACAACTACTACTACCAACACCATCACCACCATCACCACTTCTACTACTGCCACCACTAACACCATAGCTGCTACTACTACTAATGTACTACCGCCAATGGCACTATCATCACACCTGCCAACACTTCCATCACCACAACTTCCAGCACCAACACTAACGCCCCTAATGTCATCAACAACACTTTCGCTACAACTGCCAGCGGCTCTTTCCCCTCCACCACACCTGCCAACGTCACTACCACACTAATCATCCGCCATAACTTCCACCATAACCACCAATATCACCATCACCATCATCATCATTGTTGTCAGTATATCAGTGCCAAGTTCACCATCTGTCCTCATCATTTCTTACTGCTAATGTATTGAAAGTAAACAATTAGAATCCTTTACAAGTGATAATGTCTTGCATTTTAATGTTTAAATATAAAGATGATACACGGTCTCACTTCGCAGCTTTTTACGGCTGACCGCCAAAATCTACCAAATGCATATAGAAAACTCGGTGCAAACATACATAGAATAATGAGCCAAAATGTTTAATTAATTAGTAAGGAGAAAAACAAAATTAATGGTTAATTCTGGCCAAGAAAGACAAGGGAGACAAGTTCAGAATTTAAATTAAAAAGTATTTGAAATACAATGCAATAGGCAATGGCTCTGCTCTTACTGTGACAACTTCTACTAAATACATACAACTCCTTCACTTAATACAACCCCAGCCAAAAAAGGAGCTTCCGTTTAATCGTTAACTGCTAGACATAGCAGCCAAATCTACCCCCAAATTATTCACTACCATCTTTAAAGTAAAAGAAAAGAAAATATTCGATAATATAGTCTTAGATATTCCTTGAAGACGGAATGGTTGTTCCAGAACTAATCTGGAGTTAAGCAACAACGAAAGAACTACCCCAAGGAAGCTCGAGCCATTGAAAGTACCTCTAAATGTCGATACCTCTAGATACAGCAGTCGAATTTCACTCAAATAACATGGCGCTCTCATAAAAACAGATAAACAAGCTGCATGAGGCATTTCTAAATACATAAAACAAAAGCAATACAATACATAAACAAGAAAAAACAGTCCGGATACAAAAAACGAATGATGCGAGAGGAACGCGTTTTTTATTAATTAATATTCTGCTCGGTCGTAGCTGATGTGTAGCTAAAAACAGCAACGACGACGACAATAAACAACAACGTCACAGCTGAGTAAGTCGAGACGACATGAGTCTGCCACCCGCCGAACGCTTGTCTGCAGTTATTTTAATGGCAGTATGTAGGTGGGGGCAGAGTGACCAGCACTATAATATTTCACTACTATTTTCGCTAGTTTCGTAGTGATGAATTCAAAACATCTTATGAACAAATCCGTCACAGTAAGTACGATTGTCGCAGCCAGGTCAGTCGAGAATCTACCAGCCAAATAGTTTTAAAACCGCCAGTAAATATTCTACCGACAGTACTGGGTTTTGTCCCATAAAGACAAGACGCTGCAACCTCAAATGTCTTATGCCAACTAGTAAGATATGGATACCCCAGAGCTGGATTAACTTTTCTTTATAAGAGGCAGCCACAGTGACGCCGAGAAAGATTGAGGAGCATTTCCATAGCTAGCAACTCTAAAAGCAATTTCTCGTTTGAATATCGCTTGGTTATGAATAACGTTTGAATAACGCTAAGTCATGAGTTCAAATTTAATACAAATGCTTTGTGGTGTGTTTGAGCAGGACATTTCATTCAAGATTGCTTCAGTTAACATAGCTGTGGAAACAGATACCATATAATATTGGGACATAACCTACGAGACACCAATGATCTGCTCAGGGGATGATTTCTCTCTCATATCCTTCATGATTTGAACAACCAAACCCAAATACTGGCCTACAGGATTATAGTGACTATAATCTTGTGGGATTGCTTTTGTTTTTAATTTAATATCGTCGAAAGAGACGGGGCCCATCTACCTAATGTGATAATATGACTTGATATTGTCAGAATGTGGGAAATGAGCTGTTATGTGGTCGGTCGACCAGCAAATTGAAAAGAAATTACACATTCGACAATGCAGTCCTATTCTTTTATTCCTTTACTTGTTTCAATACTAAATTTGGTTTTGTATCTTTTGCCGAACCGTCAAGTTACAGGGACATAAACAAATCCTACCACACACACACACACACACACACACACACACACACACATCTGTATACGACGGAATTCTACACAGTTTCCTTCTACCAAATTCATTCACTGGGCATTGCTGGGCCAGAGGCTCTGTAGTAGAAGATACTTTCCCAACACAGCACGCAGCTGGATCGAAACCCAAAACCACATCGTTGCAAGGGCAAACTTCTTAACCACAAAACCATACTTGCACCTATATATACAAAATATACAAAATAATACAAAATAACAAGATGCTAACATTTTGAACGACTTTGATCATAGGCCTTCTCAATCAGGACTTACCAACAACAACAACAATAACAACGACGATCCTAGATATAAGAGATAAAGACGAAGTATTCTCTGGAGCCCCTATGACCTTATAAGATACGAGACTTAAGACTTAACATTGATACGTTGTTGTCTCTAGGATCTAGCCTTGTTTATAGATTATCGTTTCAATCAGTAATTACCCCATCTGCCATCATCCATTCTACATCCGTTGTTTATTTATAAAATCCTGTTCTAGTCGTTAAAAACATCTTTTTAGATATGTTTGGTAGTCCTGAGTTTTGGTATTATTTTGTTGTTTATTGTTCTCATATGTTAATAATCAGAAAAATGCCTTGAAACGGAAAGTTTATATATATATATATATATATATATATATATATATATATATATATATATATATATATATATATATATATATATATATATATATGTATGTATGTATGTATGCATATATATGTATGTATACATGTATGTATGTGTGTATGTATGTATGTATGTATGTGTGTATATACATATATAAGTGCATGCTCGCGTGTGTTTATATGTATAGGCACACATATATATGTATATGTATGTATATATATGTATGCATGCATACTCACACACATACACACACACACACACACACATATATATATATATATATATATATATATATATATATATATATATATATATATATATATATATATATATATATATATATATATATATATATATATACATATATATATATACGTATATAAACCTGTATGTATTGTTATATACATATAGGTGTGTGTGTGATGTGAGTGTAAAACGTATGTGTGTGGGTATTTTTCTAAACTACACACTTGAGATTTAGAAAAAATTGTTATTTACTATCATATGACACCTCGTATATTCAGAAATATGTTATAATTGTTGATGTGAGGGTATATAGGTTGGGGTGGATGAGTGACTGAGCTGAGTATCTTTCAAGTGTGTGTGTCCGTGTCTACGTGTTTCCCAAGAAGTAGACGAAACAAAACTACCGTATTTATACGTATATATGCAGACCACGTGTAAAATAGACAACTCCACCACTTTCGTTCCAACAGTACTTACCACCGATTTAAAACGCCGCTAAAGTAGCTTATATGTAACAATTTACAGAAAAATCTGACCTCAAATTCTTAGAAGACCTTGATGTGTCTGATTCTGACTTGGTACTGTAAAACTTGCGCTAAACATGTTTTCCAGAATTGAATGTTACGAGTTAAATATGCATAAATGTAATAGATATATATCTAAAAAAAAAAAAGAATAGAGAAGTTATACACAATGGCAGGTATACGCAAACTCATACACACTCACATACACACATATGAACACACACACACACACACACACACACACACACACACATATATATATATATATATATATATATATATATATATATATATATATATATATATATATACATATACATATATACTTACCTCTATTCAAACACACATGTATGTATGTGCCATAAATGGCAAAACGTATTAATAATTATTCAGTGAAAAAAAATCAATACGCTAATGGCTAAGTCAGGATTGTGGTTATGTAAAATATGTATCTCTACTTCTCTCACTCCTTCCCTCCCATCTCTCTCGTTTTCACTCTCTCTCTCTTTCTTTCTCT
>NC_142929.1:92410449-92432949 GCF_046866305.1 Octopus bimaculoides
AAGAGAGATTAGGAGAGAGTTTGAACGAGAGAGAAATACGGAAATTAAGAATGAGAGAGAGAGATAAGAGGAGAGAAATACCAAGACTGCGATAGAGAGAGAGAGACAGAGAGAGAGATAGAGACAGAGAGAGAGAAAGACAGAGAGAGAGAAAGACAGAGAGAGACGTTTGGATAAAAGGTTTTATTTAGCGTTTCTAAAAGCTGTTTGATCATTTCAAGGGAATTACTGATTTAACAGAAAGGAAATTGATATAACCCGGAACAGAAGTCAGATCACTCACTCGATAAGGCGGAAGGTTTCTTCTTGGGCTAAGCAAATAGATTCTTCGTTTTTATACACTTCCTCAGCAAGCAGTTTCAAATTTGAACCCAGACAAGAAGTGCCTAACTACTTGCAACTTCCTTGATTTACCTTAAATCATAGGTTCTCCACCACTTTTTATCTATGGACCCCGTTCATTATTATTTTATTCTGGTGAGCTCCCTTAGCCATTGGCTGTTTAAAAACTAGTTTATAGAAACTTCTTTCAAAATTACTGTTTTGTTCATCGCACATTTACTTGTACAGGTTAAAGTACGTAAAACGTTAGAGAAAGAAACCTAGCTGTTTCTTGCAATAAATACATCTATAGCAAAACATTTTCATGGATCCTTAAAATAATACAGTGGACCCAGTTTACTATTTTGCCAATGTAGACCCCAAAACCCCCAAAAATCTTATATTAGCCCCCAGGGGTCATATGGACACCAATTGGGAACCACTGTTCTCGATAGCAGTCCCAACTTCATTAAACCATCGATACTATTTTTAAAAACAAAGGAGCACTTAATAATGAAGTCATAGATACACTGAATCTAAATAACAGATAGTATTACGATGACTTCGACACGTTTGATCATGGGTCTATTTGCTCAATGCTTACTCGGGGTTAAATAGCGGCAATAACGTAACAACTGAAAAGTGGTTCCCGGCGGGATGTTCAATCCAGAACGTTACCGTAGACTTAAATACTGCAAGACAATTTGTCTTAAGTTCTATTGACACAGTCATAAACATGTGTGTGTGCGTGTGTATGCGTTTTTGCGTGTGTTTGTGTGTGCTTGTGTATGTGTATGTGTATGTATATGCGTG
The DNA here is from genome assembly GCF_046866305.1 of Octopus bimaculoides. Classification (NCBI taxonomy): domain Eukaryota; kingdom Metazoa; phylum Mollusca; class Cephalopoda; order Octopoda; family Octopodidae; genus Octopus; species Octopus bimaculoides. Next base: position 92,411,584 of record NC_142929.1, read on the forward strand.
CGTGTGTGTGTGTATTATTTGTATGTATGCCATACACAGGACAGGCCAAAATAAGATGACTATTAATCACATGAAACCGCAGGTCTTATATCAGATGTGTCATTCGCCTCGAAGAAAATTGTAACAATATCTTGGAGCCCCTCACTCCCAGTGGTTTTACTGCGCACTCTGACACCAACCAAGGCTTTTTCTGAGTCCTTGCGCTTAGATAACATGTAATTACATATGTTTGTTGACCCATATGTTTCTTGACCCATATGTTTCTTGACCCATATGTTTCTTGACCCATATGTTTCTTGACCCATATGTTTGTTGGCCTTGATAGATGCTATAATGGAACTATAATGGCTAAGAAGTGTTTCCAAACTCCTCAGAACCCTGGAAGTCCCAAACCTGAGCCCCACAGCCGGATTCAGTTTAACTTCATACTTCGAACACATCTTTCCAGGAGAGGGACACATTCGTGTAAAACTTGCGGTTTTACATAATTACTAATCGTCTAGCTTCGGCTTGTCACTAGATACTAATCACAACACTCAGATAGTTGTACTCGTGTTCTACAAGCGTTTATCATTATAATCCAATGATGTACAGATGTCTCTGTACGGTGACCTCATTTGTCATTTCATCTGCGAAAAATCCTACGGCGATAAAAGAGTGGTGACGGGTGCAGACCTAACTTGCGTCTGTCATGGCGATCGACGCAGATACTGTTTCGAATAAACAATGTTATTCCTCTGTACCAAACATAAGTGATTACTTGTTTTCGTTTAATTGCCTTTCGCACGATTATGCAAATTTATATATATATATATATATATATATATATTTAATCCGTTATATTGAACACTCAATATTTCATCTATTCAATAAGACATATTCCATATATTCAATAAGACATTCAATACTTTATTTCATTGTATTATATATTATATTATATTATATTATATATTGTATATTCCATATTCTATATCCCACATTGCTTTTGCAGGAATATAAATAAAACATAAAAAACAGACAGTGTTGGAACTCTTTTAAACAAAATTATATATATATATGTATGTATATATATATATATATATATATATATATATATATATATACATACATATATATATATACATATATATATATATATGTATATATATATATACATATATATATATATGATGTATATGTATATATATATATATCTATATATATGTACATATATATATATATATATATATATATATATATATATATATATATATATATATGCATGCATATGTGCGTTAATGTGTACGTGTACATATGGATATGTGTATGTATATGTGTGTGTACATATATATATATATTTACACATACACACAAACGCATACACACACACATACACACACACACACACACACACACACACACACACACACACACACACACACATATATATATATATATATATATATATATATATATGTATATATATATATATATATATATGCTATGATAGATCACATTTATTATACTGACATATAACATTTCTTGTTGGTGGGAGGTATCTTTCCACGCTGATGGCTTCACTATTTCAAATGAAAGACCGAACATAACGATTTGTTTTACACATTTATAATAGAGCTGTATAGTTTACATTAATATTTCAGATTTGAGGTTAAGCGTGGTGATGGATGTTTTTATCTGTTACTTAGTATGATAAATTTCTTAATTACACTAAAACAACTTGGCGGAGACATGGCTTATGTGGTTAAGAATTTCACATATTGTGTTTGCGGTCAATCCCAAATACACCAGACTTACATTAAAATATGTATCTTTGAACCTCCTGTCCTTTTGTTAGGCATATTATACACACACACACCTATATATATATATATATATATATATATATATATATATATATATATATATATATATATATATATATATATATATATATATATAGTTAAAAAACACACAAAAAACAATAACAAAAAAACAACAAAGTGAGGACGTGATACGGATAGTGTTATTGGACGCTCGGGAAAGGAAAGAGAGAGTGTACATGTAGAGAGAGAGAGAGAGAGAGAGTAGCCGAATCGTAGCGTGTCAAACAAAAGGCTTAGTGGCTTTGCTTCTAATTCTTCATTTCATCAGGCAGTCTACGATTTTATTTCCACTCTGCCGATTTTCTTTTCTTTATATTTTGAAAGTAATCTTAACGGTTACTCACGCTGGTATAGCGTATTGAGTCTATCTGAAACGTTGTTAGTTTCCATCAGCGGAACAAACAATTCGTTCAATCAATCACGTCAAACTACCGCCGGAAAAAACATTGCTAGTGGGAAGCCTCCATGGCAAAGACATTTCAAAGCTATAGTCCAGATCGGTACACAGAAAGTATTAGCGATAGTACTTTGGTCTAAGAAACTGTATGTCTAACGAATGTTTTATTAGCTTAGTGCTGCGATCATATCTTCTTCTGGTCCAAAAGAAGTTAACAGAAGTTTATTCTAACGTAACTTTTTTTAATTGATTAAACTGTACAGCCTCTAAAAATCTCCCATTACCCTATGACAGTAGTTCTCAAATTGACAAATAATGGTCCCCACCCCCGAAGAATACTTTGATCTCCACCATTTTATCAATGGGAAGTCACCAGAAAGTTTGTGCCTATATAATTCCTCTTTCCTCACAACGTATTAGCCATTTTTAGAAAGCTTTAAACTATCTTTGCAGCATGAAACATGGCAATTTTCCCAGTCCCTGTTTAATTAATTCAGCCCATTTTGCTCTGTAGGAAAGATTACACTGCTCTATGGGGATCATAATTCATCAATGGTTATTTAGATATCATAATTTTGAGTCAGAATAAACTGGGGATTTGTAACTTGGGTGGGTTTAAATAGTTCTAACTAGAATTAGAAGCCGGATCGCAGAATCAACTCATTAAGAACTTTTAATGCACGCCGAAACTAGAATTAATTAAATAGAAATCTGCCAGATTATTAGAAATATTGATTTCACATCAATGTCGAAAATGTTGTATAGATGTCTGACCCCATGACAGTCAAATGTTATCAAAGCGTCTTGTGTTTCATATGCCAAAGGGTAAAGTGTATCCTATTTCTATAAAATTGCTCAACGCATTTGTGGTATCAAATGAAACTGGTCTTTTCGTCTTACCAAACATTCAAAACATGTGATAGTTTAGAAACAGAACAGTGTAATTTAATAAGTGGAACTCTAGGGATGATACTATGAAATCTCTGTGCTGGAAGTTATAATATCTTGGTACTAATATCTTGAGGCAAGCGAAGGTAACGAGCTGGCACAATCATTACCGCGCCGGGCAAAATGCTTAGCGTTATTTCGTCTGTCTTCGTGTTCTGAGTTCAAATTCCGCCGAGGCCGACTTTGCGTTTCACCCTTTCGGGGTCGATAAAATAGGTACCAGTTAAATACTAGTGTCGATGTAATCGTCTTAAACCCACCCCCGAACTTGCTGGCCTTGTGCCAAAATTTGAAACCAATACCTTGTGGCATGCAGTTTGTGTCGAATGTTTTAAAGCCAAGATTTATTGTTTTTTTTATACTAAGGTGTTGGTAGTAACAGTTTAGGGTTGTTATGCTGATATTTTTGTGGCAATTATGAGCATTTTGTCTTGCTAGTTTTATGAAAATTTAGACAGTAGAAGTAAATGTAAATAATGTCAGTGATTAACTGGAATCTATGAAGCGAAAATGTCGAAAAATAAGACTTGGAATTTGGATCAGATGGATAAAATCGATATTTTGCTTTGATTTCTGATTCTTACTGAATTTAGCAAGGGGATGAAAGATAAAGCTTGTAATTCTTCTTTGCAAGGCCTCCAGAATTGCCAGAGGAAAGTGAGGAAGGAACTGTGACGAAACTATGACACATGCATTACCTCAGTAGGAAGCAGCATATCAGAAAATTTTGTTAGCCTGACATAGGTAACCTGGCTTAAAGGTTGAATCAAAATGGACTCCACTAAAAGAAATCACAAGTGTTGTTAGTGGAGAAAACTAATTTTTACATTATCAATGACGGCATGAACGTCACAACTTCGCTTTCTTGTTATTCACTTTAAAATACTGTGTCCTGTGTCAAGTAAGAATAAATCTCCATCGGAAACCTTATCAGAAAATAAGAGATTACAGATTATGTTTTGTTTACTAGAAAGAACAGACTTTATAAAAACAAAGCAATAAATCACTCTGTAGACAAATTATACTGACAGTCCTTGACTATTTAAACAACAAACGCAATTTGTATATAGCTTAAACGTCTGGGTGGTTATGGTTTTGGACTCACGATTTTCAGACTGTAGTGCATTGTGCCTTTAAGCAAGGTACTACATTTCATGTTGCTCCAGTTCTCTCAGCTGAAAAGAAGTATCAGCGGTAGGTTGGAGTAACTCTGCAACGGACTAGCATCGTGTCCAGGATGTGGTTCTTGTACTTTCAATTGTCTAAACGACTCGGAAATCCGGATAGGTTTTGGTTTAATGAGCATGTAGGCTTGAGCAAGGCTTTTTTAAAATGCCGAAACTCTGTGATATATATCTAGCTTTTTTATAAGATTATATTAACCGTAGAATTTCCGGAAATAAGCGGTGACGTGGAAAATGTCTTTCAAATTTTTTTGTTTGCGTTTTAGATATTACATTTTTGTTTGTGAGTGTTTTTGAAATGTTTGAACGGTTTCACCGGTCGTTTCAAGGAGTGGTGGTAGAAACTGCCTCTTAAACAGCTATTACCTGAATATAATTTGAGCAATATCTTGTACAGCAAGTTTTGAACATTGCCCGACTCTTTAAACACCTACCATAAAAGATATATTTGCTGGAGTTCATCCTTTCTTTAGCTGTGCTAACGAATTAAAGGGTGTCTTTTTATCTGGTTAGGAAGTTCAATCTGGAACAGATTTCACCCAAGAAGTAATTTGATCTCAACAGTATTGCCACAAACAACAGAAGCTACTTTTGCATCAATAAGGTACTTAATTAAAACAATATGAAGCCGAACCATTGAAAATGAGTACTGTCTTTTAATAAGGACACAACAAAACACTAATGACGGACTAACAGCGCGCCAACTACTAGTAGAGATATGAATTGGCTTTTATAAACATTTATATCGCTATTTTTTATTTCTCAACTTTCGGGAGATAATTCCAGTATGTGTTGCATCAAGTTTTCAAACGTTACAGGTGTTCTACGCATGATCTTAGGGAAATTGTACAACGTTATAGATTGTATAGGAAACTTAAAGTGCTGTCCAATGTCTATAAAATCCTTCCAAATTAGATCCAGGTGTGATACATGAAAACTTCATTATGGTGTTGTGTATCTAATGTAATACAGCTTAATGAGGAGTTTATCTCACCCGAATTTATGTTTACTGAAAGACACTGTTTAAATACAGCAAGCTAAAAAAATCAATCGTGAATTTTAAATACTTTTGATGCTTACATATCAAACTGATTTATTTAATCAAAATAAAGATTTGAAAATGACACATAGTAACGCTAGTGGCAGAATGTGAATCGACGTCTCAATAAGACCTGCATCTTTCTGTTTAATGGTAATAATTTTTAGAAACTTCTTTTGATTAGTTTCATACCAATATTTTTATAGTCGAATCAATTTGTCTCATTATATTACTGGTATTTATTTAATCATTCCTGACTGGATGTGAGCAAAGAATTCATTTTGCCCCGAACCCCCACCAAAAGATGGCAGAACAAACAATTAAATTGTTTCTAAAAACACTCACTGGAAGGGGGTTTAAACTTTTGTTTCGTTCTCAGCTATAATTCATAATGATAAAAGAAGGGGTTGAGATGTTCATGGATTGCCTTGAAGCATGAATACTATTACTGAAGAGAAACTTGTTGAAAGTGGAAAATGCGTCATTGATTTAATTCACTAATATGAGCCAATGTGTGAAGGCGTGAAGGTGCATGGCTTAGTGGTTAGGGTATTCGGCTCATCATCGTAAGGTCGTGAGTTCAATTTCCGGTAATGCGTTGTGTCCTTGAGCAAGACACTTTATTTCACGTCGCTCCAGTCCACTCAGCTGGCAAAAATGAGTAGTACCTGTATTTCAAAGGGCCAGCCGTGTCACATTCTGTGTCACGCTGAATCTCCATGAGAACTACGTTAAGAGTGCACGTGTCTGTGGAGTACTCAGCCACTTACACGCTAAATTCACGAGCGAGCTGTTCCGTTGATCGGATCAACTGGAACCCTCGTCGTCGTAACCATTGGAGTGTCAGTATGTGCCAATGTGACAGTATCGGCACGGTCCAATGACGAGTGCCAATTGAGAAATCTCACGAATCAGTGGGGTGGAAAAACACAAGACAATGGGGAGCCAGACTCACAAGCCAGTGAAGACGATGGACCTGCTTGAAACAGCAACCACGACTCCCTCAAATTACACGTCATATAATAGAGTCTTGCTATACCATCATTTGACTGGTATTTTATTTAATGGATCCCGAAAGAGGAAAATCAAAGATGACCTCAGCTCGATTTGAATTCAGAACGTAAAGAGTCGGAACGTAACCCGGAAGCACTCGTCCGATGACCGGGTGAATCAACCAACCAACACTCACAAGAGTGTTCATCATAAATCTATAAAGAATGTCGTTATTATTTTTTGGTGTTTTACATAGACACAAGAGTATATAATAATTTTTAAAAAGAAAGATTATGCGTTGCATTAACCTCTCTGTATTCAAATTTTGGCACAAGGCCAGCAAGTTCGGGGGAAGTACTAAGTCGATTACATCGACCCCAGGACTCGACTGGTACTTATTTCATCGACCTCTGAAAGAATAAATGCATCGTCGACCTCGGCAGAATTTGAATTCAGAACGTAATGACAGACGAAGTGCTGCTAAGCATTTTGCCTGGCCTACTCACGATTCCGCCAGTTCGCCGCTTTAATTAACCTCTCTATACTGGTTTCAAATTTTGACACGCGAAATTCGAACTCAGAGCGTGAAGACAGATGAAAGGCTGCTTAAGCATTTTGCCCGGCGAGTTAATAATTGTGCCAGCTCGCCGCCCTAATTAACCTCTCTATATTACTAGTATATATTCTATCTACTCTAACTAGGGAGAAAATGAAAAGTCACCTCTGATAAGATTTGATCATGAAACTGAGCAGGTCCAAATCAAGCGTTGAAAAATTTTTGGTCCGGTGCTCTCTTGGCTGGGTTAATTATACACAGCCCTACTAATCCTTAGATTATACCAACAGTCGCGCGTTTTATTGCATAAGATTTTAATGATACTAGATTTCAAACAAGATAACAAAACGTCTGCTTCCGGTTGCTAATCTTATCCTAAGACTTCGTGTCGTAGAAGTCTTTTCATGTTGATTTATACTTTTCTTGTGGGTGATTTCATTTTCTGTAAAGATAACCTAAATATTTATATTTTAATGCGTTATTATAATAAACAGCTTTATAAGCTTTCTCTCTACCTGAAAGTTGTAAAACAGCATTTAGGTTTTATTTTATATATTTTATTCTTTTCTTCGTATATCTCGAAGCAGAAATGTATTTCTATATGTTTTAATGTGTCTGAAGAGAAAAATCATTATTTACAGTTTACAACGGCGTCTCGAATAAGAAAGTGGTTAGGTAAGAAGTTGAATTGAAAATTCGGAGCTTGAAGAAGAGTTGAGAGAGTGCCTCATGAGATGACGGCCCTCCGAAGAAATGTTTCGTATTCAAAAACCATTTGAAAAATAGGATGCAACAAACAACTTCGAATAAAGAAGGCTAGCATTGCTATCATTTTACAAGTTATATAAATCAAAATGCATAGGCCATTTGCAGCCTTATTAAATAAAGATTTTTGGAAATACCCAAACGAATGATCTTCTTACATTGAAAACAATGTCAGTTGTAAGCAACATTTCCCCAATAGACGTGTCTAGGTTGTCTTAGTCGGAATTGAGGACTAAACTAAATATATTTTGTGAATCAAAGGGGTGGCTAAGTCTGTTTGACATCATTGTTGATAATATGAAGATTCCAGAAAATATCGAACAAAATTAAAAGTACCAGGATATGTAGAAAAGTTAAGGGAGCTAATCCTTTAATCCCTTTTCCGAATCACAAGCATACGAAGGTTAAGGATTTTCTCCTGTTTTCGATAGCTGAGAGCCTGAATAAAACGCTGGCATGGTTATTCCTACCATCAGCTCCAGCTGCGATCACGTGCTATGAAGGGAGCCGCCAAACGCATGATCGATCTGCCAGAAATATCAGCTAAGTCTTTCTCATATCATACTGACATATTTCCCAAATCAAACTGTCCATCTTTGAAAATAAGAAGGTCACATTGGATAACATAGTTTTAGATAGACGAGAGGTTGCGTCTAAAATGCCCTAAATTATAGGTCTGCTCAGCCAGCACTGACTTGGAGCTAAACAACAACATGGAGGTATGCGGATTGTCTTCCTCACAGGCACATATGGCAGGATATGGCCCACCGAGTGCCGGACAGATTCTCCAGAAGTATATCCCCTCAACCATTTGCAGTGAAGACTATTCTTTAATACGGGAGATTTTCCCTGAGAAGCGGAGCTCTGTTCTGATTCTCTAAGAAAAATAATTGAAAACTAAAAATATGGCTTTAGTGGTAAGAAGTTTGATTCCGAAACACATGGTTTTGGGTTCAGTCTCACTGCGTAGCTCTTTGGGCAAATGTCTTTTACTATAGTCTCGGGCCGAACAAAACATTCTGAGTGAATTTTGAATTCGGTAGAGCAAACTGAAAAAAAGCCCTATGTATATGTGCGCGTGCGTGTATGTATGTATGCATGCATGTATGCTTGTATGTATGTATGTATGTATGTATGTATGTATGCATGTATGTATGAGCGTGCGTGTGTGTCTTTGCAATTGTCCCCACATCATTTGATAGCCCGTGCTGATTTGTTTACGTCCCCATAACCTAGCGCTCGGCAAAAGAGACAGATTAAACAAGCACCAGACATTGAAAAATAAAATAAGCAGTGGGGTCGATGTGTTCGACAAAAAAATCTTCAAGATGGTGCTCTAGTATTGCCACACTCCAGTAACTGAAACAAATTAAAAATAAAAATAAAGCAATGAGGCAAAAAAGTTCTTAGGCCAATTCTACTGAAAAATGAAATATTCTTTTACTTTTACTAGTTTCAGTCATTTGACTGCGGCCATACTGGAGCACCACCTTCATTCGAATAAATCGACCCCATGACTCATTTTTAGTAAGCCAACTACTTATTCTACCTGTCTCTTACGCCGAACCGCTAAGTTACGGGGAGGTAAACACGCCAATACCGGTTTTCAAGTGACGGTTGTGGGACAAACACAGACACACAAATACATAGATATATATACGACGGGCTTCTTTCAGTTTTCTTCTATCAAATCCACTTACAAGGCTTTGGTCGGCCCGAGGCTATAGTAGAATACACTTACCCAAGGTGTCACGATGTGGGACTGAACCCGGAGCCATGTGGTTGGGAAGTAAGCTTCTTACCACACAGCCACTACTAATTTCTTCCGGAAATTTTTTAAAATATGTTCCTAGTTTTCTTGCTTTTCTTAACGTTTGTATCTACGTGTTAATTAGGTAACTATTTCATTTCAATCATCTCCTATGTGTGATAAAGCTGATAAAACGTGTTTAAGTCCAGTTTTAGCTTCTTAGTTCAGTTACGCGTAAGTTATATAGAGTGAAGCATAAAAGCATACATAGAGCTCCTCATACTCACACGATTTCAAAATTGCTTCTTCCTAACATCTTCAGAAAGTTACACCCACCACCTAGAAACCTGACTCTAAAATAAGAAAAAAAAATTAAAACATTACATGAGTAACAGCTTCTGTGAAATCCACAATTTTTTTTTTTTTACCCATCAGCTAAGCCAAAAACATTTCAAGAACAAGCATACACCACCGCCACCACCACAACAACAACAACAAAACGAATGAAAGAGTTTCTAAGTGGTCGCTCGACCAACTAATGATACATACCAAATTTCCCCAAATCACATCCTAACATTTTTTTTAAAAATGGAGAGGCATAAATATAGTGTTGAGTATCTCTAAAAGACGAGATAATCAAGCTCAGCATGTGTCTAATTATAAGTACGCGCCATCAGCAACAACTAAACATATCAACATATCTGTTTAATCAGAACTGAATTAGGGCAGCATAAACAAGCAGCATAAACATAAGAGAGATTGCTTACAAGTCCTTCGTACTCACGGCACACACACACACACACACTCACACACACACACACACACACACACACACACACACACACACACACACACACACACACACAATATATATATATATATATATATATATATATATATATATATTGGAAAAAGTAAAATGATATACAAATTCGTTTAGAGTATGTTTAGTGGCACAAACACGCCAACACAGGATCTTCTACATGGTTACTCAAACTGCTAGATATAGCGACCAAATTTCCTCTTCAAATCACTCAACAGAATTTGCAAAGGAAAAGACATATTGGAGTTATATCCTTAGAAAAAGACGCGCTGATGTGGTGGATTGCCTGTAATCATAGATATACTCAATTGGGGTTGGCATGAGGTCAAATAAGAATGATGACGTCGACAACAAGAAAGGGAAATTACACTAAACTACAAACAATATATTAGATCTCCTCTTCCTTTAAAGGAGTGAACTCGCAGAATTGTTATCATGCCGAAGAAAATTCTTTGCGGCATTTCGTCCGTTTCTGCGTTTTTAGTTCAAACTCTACCCCGGTCAACTTTGTCTCTCATCTTTTCTGGATCGATAAAATAACTACCAGCAGATGACTGGGATCGATGAGATCGACTTAGCCTCTCCTCTAAAATTGCTGGCCTTGTGCCAAAATTGGAAATCAATGTATTAAATCCATCGGGGATTGTGCTAGTCTTGGTTAGGATATGGATCTCTCCAAATCACAGAACGAACTCTAAAGAATAAAAAATAATAACTTCGCATCGTGACAGGCTACACCTACAATAGTATAGCAAATCTGAAAATTACTATCCGAAATTACTGATAGGTAGGTACCCTTTGGTATTGTAACTGATTTTCCACTCGGGTTGATAACTGGTGACTAATCCACTATTGTTTATTGACGCATTATTTCTAAGCAAGGCTTCAGATAATCACGTCCCATGTCACCATTAACGGTGAAAAAGAACAGCTCGTGGGCGAATAAATATCACAGTTTTTTTCCTAAATAGGGCACCTAGTTTCTACTAGTAGCTGTTATAATAGAATATATAGTTTTACGGAAAGAGAGCTGATGTAAAACTGAGATGCGTGGGGAAATATGAGAAATATCGGTTTCTTTGTTTACTTGTCAGATTATTTTTAAAGACATAAAATCAAGACAAATCTTTTCGAGAGTTTCATTTGATAACTGTCGCAAGTACTGGGTTAAGTCTGGAGAAAAATAACTTTTGCAGATTATGTTCAATGCCTGGAAACTATTTAGAAAACAGCATATATAAGTGATCATTGTTTTGAGCCACAAATAGAAATGCCGATCATTCCTAAGGTGCGGGGAAATATAACAAAAAAATCAGAAAGTTTATAATGGTGTATCTAAAGAGACTATACCATAAGCAGAGCTGTGTTACTGAGAGCGAGAGAAAGCTTTTGTTCATGGCATTGTTAATGTTATGGCTTTTTTCATGCCTTTTTTCACGGCAAGAAGCACATTACGCTGTAACAAGATAACAAAAGTTGTTTGGTGTGTGTTTGGGGATTAGGGGCTTGCCACAATAAAAGGTCTCGGGGGGATTCTTCATATTGAAAATGTTCTGATTATTTTCTTTATGTTTCCCTTTCTATGTGGGGTGTGTGTTGGGGCGTGCATACACAGACAGATACACATATTATGTATATATTTATTTGTTTCTCTGTTTTAAAGATATTTCACGAATTATGTAAATCATAAAATAACTGGGTGATTGACATAATGTTTCCTCCTTCTTGTTAATGGGAGTGTGTGTGTGTGTGTGAGAGAGAGAGAAAGAGAGAGAGGGAGAGAGAGAGAGAGAGAGAGAGAGAGAGAGAGGCACATAAGCATGTGGGTGTCTTTAAACACTTAATAAAAATAAAGGCTTAATGAAGCAATTATATGCACGCCCATCGACTGTAAAATTATCAATTAGTATCCGGCCCTCCGTAAAAGACATTAAAATATTCACTGGCCTATGTTGTAACCAGTGGGAGCACTAATAAATGATTGATATTCTGTTAACGTATAAAACTAACATTGTTATGATAAGCATAACGAGAAACATTTCCAGTGAAACCTTCCATTGAAGACTAAGTTGCTATTTTTCATCCGACGACCAAGTATACGGTGAGAATTAAGCTATTCGAAGTCATCACTGATGTTGTTTTCTTCTGTAAAAGCAGGACTAATTTTATAGAGAAATAAAGGTGGAACACATTTGATTGACTTGAGCCTTACTTTATTTTGGTCCCTGTATCAACCCTTGAAGAGGAATAGGTCAAGACAGGTCGTACTCGACAGTATTTAAACTCAGACACTAAAGGAAGGAAAGTAAATACTATCAGTCATTTAGGTCGGCGCTCTACCACCATTTCTTGCCAACTTAACATCGTATTCAACAGTGGTGTTATTAGTTCTATTTGTTGTTGTTGTTGTTGTTGTTGTTGTTGTTGTTAGGGGTGGTATATTGTATAACTCTTCGTCACTCCAGATCGAACAGACCATCGATCAATGACGTGCAAGTTTTGTTCAGTCTTGTCTTTCTGAATATCCAGGGCTTTGATTTTTAGTGAGAATTGGCTATTATTTCTGGGAGACTGAAAGACCACGTTGAGGCTTACCTCCTTGACTTGCAAATATATTTTGATAATGGTTGCACTAGAGAAAAACAGGATAGTTCCAAAATGTTTGAACTCAGACACATTCTATGATGTGCTGTAAACAATACGCATATATATACACAGACGCACACACATACACAAATACAGATGTGCACACATACATACATACATACATACATACATACATACATACATACATACATACATGCATACATACACTCACATATGTATACACGTGTGTGTGTGTGTGTGTGTGTGGTGTGTTTACGTATGTACATATATGTATATATGCAAGCTTACACACACAAATATACATCGTTGTAATTATGCAAAAGTGTCGTAAGTCCAAAACTTTGCCTTTTCAGAAAACGAAAAAGCAGTTTCACCATTCCATAGCAAAACCACTGGACTCCACTTTGACAATTTTTGATATCTTGGCATCTGAAGCAGCTGGAGATACGATAGTTGATCAAAAGAGCTGGCTATTGCAAGCAAAAATAAATATTGAAAAATAAAAAAAACACATTTGGACATACGACAGTTTCCCATAATAGCAAGGATATGTATATACATATATGAATATTTATAAACAAGCATCGAAACGTCGAGTGAATTGGTATTTTCATTTTAGACATTAAGGAAGTCTCGAACGCAGGAGTATAGTTGTGAAAACAGCTTAGAAGATCAGGTTAAAATACCCTCGTTGGCCACTTTCTTCTTATAAACTGTTTTCCTTGCTATTCTTCTGCATTCGAGATTCCTTTCATTTCTAAAATAAAAAAATATATGCATATATATGTACATATATATATATATATATATATATATATATATATATATATATATATATACACACATGTGCATATGTATGTAGGTATGTATGTATTAAATACCGGAAAGCGCGTGCATATATTCACGTGTAAACATGCATGTCTTGATGTAAATGAAGTATAAGGACACTCTGCATATATACCCATATACACAGCGCTTGGTTTGTTTTGGCAAACACGTGCTTATATGCAAATGCATTGCACATTACATAATTGAATGAATAAACATTACACATAGTACACATGCTTACGTAAATACATACTTACATACACACATTCTACATATGTTCATATACACCTACATCCATCCATCTATCCATACATACATACATGCATACATACATACCTATATACATACATACGTACATACATACCTATATACATACGTACATACATACATACATTCGTACATGCATACACACATGGCTGTATGTGAACACATTATAGTAGTTATAAAATTTAATAACAACTCGGAGAAAAGACAAATTTGGAGCATGAAACAGTAGTTGAATTGGCTGCGCGTTCGACTGGAATCGTAAGATCGTTGGCTTTGATCTCAGCAATCCCAAATTGTTCTCTCTTTTTCTTCCATTGTTTTGCGAACATTTCAATATATCCGTCGAAATTACTTTATCTTCCTCTTCTCTAAAATATCTGGTCAGTTAGGTTAAACATGTAAGGATATAACTTATACATTGATTACATTTTCTTTCCTTTCTTTATTCTTTCATTGGATTCCGGGTGAGGTTTATTATCTTGCTAGCTAAGTCTGCAAGATTTCAGTGTGTATTTATTGATCTCTAACATTGGATCAAAGCTACATGCTTGCGTAGTTTATGGGCGATCAGATGACTGGAGGACAGTATAGCACAGCTAGCCATTGCTCGCGACCGACTACACCTTGATAACATATCCCTTGCTTTCCCTAATTGTTTTTAGGTACCTATGAAGTCGTGAGTGAGTCGCGTGGCTTAGTGGTTAGGGTGTTCGGCTCACGATCGTAAAATCGTGAGTTCAATTCCTGACAACCCGTTGTGTTCTTGAGCAAGACAATTTATTTCACGTTGCTTCCGTCTACTGAGTGAGTAGTACCTGTATTTCAAAGGGCCATCTTATCACGTTCTGTCACGGTCTGTCTCCCTGAGAATTACGCTAAGTGTACACGTGTCTGGAGTGCTCAGCCACTTGCAAGTTAATTTCACAAGCTGGCTGTCCCGTTCATCGGATCAACTGGAACCCTCGTCGTCATCGTAACCGATGGAGTGCCAGTTATAGTCGTGAGCAGACTTAGGTGCTCTATCACCAATAGAATATCCAGGACGTAATAACTGAAGGGAAGGAAAGCTGCACGAGCCCCCGAGTGGTGTCCAAGCAACAAGAAACGAAGTTGTTTGCGCAGAAACACAACGCGTGCCCGGTCCAGGAACTGAACTCACGACTTCATGTTTATGAACCGAGAGCCCCAATCGCTTTCATTGGGATGACGTATAGTCAATTATATAATCTCTATTATATCGTATTTTTATTTTCACTACTTCAGATAGATTAAGATTAAAGTCCATTTTGGCAGAATTCGAACTCAAAACATAAAAGTACACAACATACTTTTGACAATAACATTTGTCTGACAATTTGGTATGCCATTTCTTGCAAATATATTTAAATGGATTTAATTAAACATTTCTGATCGTCATGAAAGTTAGCTTGATTACTTTCACATTCAATGTTTTGAAATTAAAGTATAGCTGTCGTTTAACAAACACTCGATATGCTCCATTTTAAGCGCCTGTTACATGATTTCAACGTGTGTGTGCGTGCACGTGTGTGTGTGTGTGTGTGTGTGTGTGCGTGCACGTGTGTGTGTGTGTGTGTGTGTGTGTGTGTGTGTGTGTGTGTGTGTGTGTGTGTGTGTGTGTGTTTGTACAAACTGTTGATAGTGACATCAAGGCTTTACCGATGATTGGCTTCGTCAGACTGCGTGTTCTGCAGTCTTAGATAATAGTTATATGTTTAGGTAAATCTTGCAACTGAAGTCCAATCAGTTTCAGAGAGCGTGATTTATACAGTAGAAATATTATTTTCATTCATTTGTTTCAGGATGTTCTTTTTTTCATTTTGCTCAGCTCAAACATTATTAAATAAAGAAAATCTCGAAATGCCTTCCCGACTAACCATACCACGTTGGGTCCTTCAACAAGACATTTCATTTCACGCTGCTCCTGTACATTCAGCTGGCAGCAATGAGTAGTCTTGCGACAGTCAGGCGGCAATAAATGCGCCATGGAAACAGGGAATCCAGCGCTAGTGTTGTAAACATACCGAATTCACATACCCAGAGTATGCGTTTTATTTGGTCACCAGTTTGCTGAAGTAGAGCGCTCCAGGATCGACTCCCTCATAAGACTGGAGACAACTCGCCTCCAGTTCCCACATGGATATTTCGCCATTTATGTTGTTAATCAACATCACGTACATGAATCGAACCAAGGGGGAACTAAATCGCCAGTCTATGACTATATATGAATAGTGAAAGAATCATTAATTGCTAACTGAATTTACTCTTATGTATGTATCATCGTGGCACACCAGATCGCTGTGCGCAACGAACCGTGAAGAAGTAAAATACATACACTGAATATGTGCGATCGATAATGTTTATATGTATATATATATATATATATATATATATATATATGGGAGAATGTACGAAAAATCAACAACAGACGAGGACAGGTGGTGTAAATAACAAAAGGATGTATTAGTATGACGCTCGGGAATACGGAAAGTCTTTGACGTTTCGAGCTACGCTCTTCAACAGAAAGAATACGGAGACAAGGAGAAAAACACGGAGAAAAAAAATTGAGAAAAAAAAATTGAATAGTGTTCAGTCAACGGTCGGGAGAGAGAGAGAGAGAGAGAGAGAGAGAGAGAGAGAGAGAGAGAGAGAGAGAGAGAGAGAGAGAGAGAGAGTGAGCGTGTGTGTGTATGTGTGTGTGTGTGTGTGTATTCGCCTTTGGAGAAGACTATTTTTGTTCACATACATTCATACATATATAACTGTAATCAAGTTCAGTATATAATTCGAACATAACATACAAATACATAGATGAATATACGTATATGTATGTACAATATGTGTGTGTGTGTGTGCGCGCGTGTATGTTTGTGTGTGTGTGTATAAAACACAGACAGACAAACAGACAGACAGACAGACAGACAGATAGATAGATAGATAGATAGATAGATAGATAGATAGATAGATAGATAGATAGATAGATAGAAAGATAGACAGGCAGACAGGCAGCAGACATAGATATACATAATTACATACGTACATATGTATGTATACACATATATATATACATATTTATCTATAAGGCGGTTTGTCTGTGTACATGTGTATGTCTGTGTGTTCTTTGGTTATTTCTTGGCATAAGTAAAAATAAGTAAGTCAAGAATATTTAAAATGCATTTTGCTGAATTGAGGTGACTCTGTCGTCACAGGTGGCTTGCGATAATATTTATAAGCGTATTTTGATGATTGCAGTATAAACTGATCTTGTGAAGAAAATGTTAGCTCTGAAATGGCGTGGTAAACAGAGCTATTACTGATAGTATTGACATTAATTCTTCAATATCTAAAAACTATACGGCTATATAAATACTAAATGCGCGCGTGTGTGTGTGTGTGTGTGTGTGTGTAGCTAACATTCCCTAGCTACACACAAGAGAGAAAACATGTTAGAAAGACAGGTCGTTCCTCTCTAATGTTTTGTAAATTCTTAAATACATCTCCTTCTGTGTATATATATGCTATCAAACAAACATGATTTTTATTGAACTCCTAATACTTTTTATTGAATACTCTCTTGTAAACTGTTTTTAACATTTTCTTCTTATTATTATTATCAAAGAATGTATATATGTATCTTAATACTTTTGTGACAACCAGTACTTAACACAACAAAGCATATACAAAGCTTTACATTTTACTTTTGACAATCTTTTTCTAAAAAAGTGAAACCGGTCAAGTGAATAAACATCTTTAAAATTGCATTTTCAAAGCTTCTTTCATAAATATTTCCACTCGTGCGGTATCTTACAACTTTACTTTGTTATATATATATATATATATATATATATATATATATATATATATATATATATATATATATATATTATATGTATGTATGTATGTATGTATTTACAACATACATATATAACATATACTTATTTATGTGTGTGTATGTATATATATGTATAGTGTATATATATATACATATACATACACAAGAGCGTGAGAGGGACAGAGAGAGGGAAGGTAAAACAATAGAGAAAAATGCAGATATACGTTTGAGGTTCAGAACATCGTTTCACATTCAAGCGTTTCGAGTTCAGTTCCATTGCGTGTCAATTTGGATAAGTGCCTGCTTATAGCTTCAGATTAATGTCTTGTGATCGTATTCAGTAAAGGGAAACTACACTGAAGTCTTTCGTGTATGTGTGTGTATGTGTACGTGTGTGTATGTGTACGTGTGTGTATGTGTACGTGTGTGTGTGTGTAGAAGTGTTTCCTATATGTGCAAGTATATGTCTTTCATGTATAGATAGATAGATAGATAGATAGATAGATAGATAGATAGATAGATAGATAATATCGTTTATTATTACATAGGATGTTGCGCAACACCTTTCAAACTTCGATATCATTACTACATTTCATCATTTAGACATGGAATAAAGAAAATTCGACTGCACTAAACAAGTCAGTTTGGCAGTTTAATGATAATGTATAAGTAAGAGTGGCCGACAATGAGCAAAGTACCACCTTCTGACTCAGGGAAAACGAGATGCGAACTTAGCCTAGAAGAGTTACTGTTAATAGTTACTTGAGAGTATGAGATCATAAATAAAAGATGAGTACTAGCGATACGGTGTAAACTTATTTTCAAGAAAACTTTTGGATTATTCACTTGATAACTAACGATTAATAATCGTTTTTACTCTGGGTACAAGGCCCGAAATTTGGGGGAGGGAGCCAGTCAATTAGATCGACTCCAGTACGCAACTGGTATTTAATTTATCGACCCCGAAAGGATGAAAGGCAAAGTCGACTTCGGCGGAATTTGAACGTTTCTGCCAGCTCGCCGCCTTAACTAATGATTCATAATGTGAGGTACTGGGTATGATAACACCCACAAACCACGGTCTGTGGAAATAGGGATGATACATAATTAAATTAAATGGCAACAGTTATTTTCTTAGTTACTTGATTCAGAGAAAATCTAATTTCAACTCTATGAATATATTTTTTTGGTGCCGAGGGGATTCTGTTAATATTATTTTTATTATTTTTTATTTGCCTGTATCTATTCCCTTATTTTCACATTTTATTTTCATTGTATTTTACTTCTGTTATTTTGTTTTGCCTGTTTTTGGCTTTTTTTACTTCAGTGTCTCGTATTCAGTTTATTTTACTTCTTTTTATTTTATTTTGGTTATTTTACTTAATTTTATTATCTATTTGTTTGTTTTACTCTGGTTTACTTAACACCTGTGGCATTTACTATACTAACCTACTTATGAATCATAGCTTAGCATATCATTGCAGCAGTACAAATAATAACTAGTCATATATTATAGGGCTTATGTAGTCTTTGTAGAACTGAGGCCTTACATTCATATCTTTATCTTAATCCCTCACAGGTAGCTCTAACTATTACTATTAAATATGCTATACTAATTAAACGGATCTTGATGCTTCATATTTAAAATAACCAGAAATACCTAAGCTGACTTCGGTTTGCATAATCCAGCAATTGCCATGGAATAACATCCAAAATATACGATTAATCGCAAAGAGCGTCCAAAACATAGTTGGCCACTAAAAAAGCTGTCGGGTACCCAAATTTCGATACTTAATGTTAATACTATTCAACCATAGTAAGAGTTTAAGGGTAGTGGTTAGAAACAGGCGAACAATGACCAAATTTCCTCCTCTCTCCTTCTTTACATTCCTTTTTTTATTCTCTTCTCTTTTCCCATCTTCATTTACTTTGGTGCTTGATGTGTTAGGTTCTCAAGATGATAGCATTTCAACGATTGTTCAGTGTATTTTCAATCGATCAGTCGATCTACTGAGTAAAATGAACCATGAACGAAACCAAAATGCATATTGAAACTGTTGAAAGTCTGTATAAAGCCCATTATTTATGTCCTTTCATTATATATATACATGTAAAGTCGCGTGGCTTAGTGGTAATCGGCTCACGATCATAAGGTCATGAGTTCGATTCCCGACGACGCATTGTGCAATTGAATTGTTCCAGTCCAATTAACTAGCAAAAATGAGTAGTACTTGTAGTTCAGAGAGCCGGCCTTGTTACATTCCGTGTCACGCAGAATTTCCCTTTTTGTGGAGTGTGTCTGTGTCATGCTGAATCTTCCTGTCAGTGGGTGCCCATGTCTGTGGAGTGCTCAGCCACTTGCACGTTAATCTAACGGGAAGGCTGTACTGTTGATCGGATCATCTGGAACCCTCGTCGTAACCGACCAAGTGCCACAAGGAGATATATATACATATATATATTGTTGCTATTATGCAAAAGTGTCGTAAGTCCAAAACGTTACTTTTTTCAGAAAACGAAAAAATAGTTTGACCATTATTTAGCAAAAGCATTGTACTACATTTTGAGGATTTTTTATTTCTTGGCATCTGAAGCAGCTGGAGATACAATAGTTTGACCAAAAGAACCAGCTATTGCAAGCAAAAATAATTACCGAAAAAGATGCATTTGGCCAAATTTGGACATATGAATGTGAGGCTGTGTGGGAAGATGAATGGAGGCATAATATCGCTATTACTAGTGATCACTTCAAACACTATGATGTTGACTGGATGTTTGATTTTTATCACTACATGCCCTCAAATTGCACTGTCCTCAGATTGACACTCAAACACTCTGAAATGTGAGTATTGGAGCTTGCGGCCCGAATGCTAAACAGTGTAGCATGTCGTTTCCAAATTTCTGGCATAGTGAATTGAGTCATGGTGGTGTTTTTCTCATAGATGGTACACACACACACACACTCACACACACACATACACACAGAGGATAATATTAATCAGTAAGAATGAGTGCTGAGCGCCGCATTAGTGGATAAATATTCTTTAGATGGACACGAACACCAACGTCCTATGTAATTGACTTGAAAATTGTTAAGTGATATACCTCTTTTAACATGAAACAAATGGTAGCCAGGCTACCCCACAAATAAAGTTATAAATATATATATATATATATATATATATATATATATATATATATATATATATATATATATATATATATGTATGTATGTATGTATGTATGTATGTATTTATGTATGTATGTATGTATGTATGTATGTATATATAAACACACATACACATGCATGCAGACAGAGAAAAACAACCGAAATCCCCTGATTTACTGATCTACACTAGTTTCACCGTGGCGCCGTCGTGCGGGCGTGCAGCAATACATACGGCCTGACCGATCCGGTTCTTGGAGCCAATAATTCTTCCGAAGTTATGGATTCATTTTCACTTCCCTAAATCACGCTGACGCTATCGACGAAAGTT
>NC_142929.1:92435449-92440449 GCF_046866305.1 Octopus bimaculoides
CAACCACGAAACCAATTGTTAAAAAATGTGGATGTCCAAACTGTGGAACATGCCCTAGCCTGCTGAAAGGCTCGGAATTCCACTTCAAACAACGAGAGAGGCTCACAATTAATACCAACTTCACTTGTGCATCCAAGAATTTTATTTATGTTATAACTTGTTCAGGATGTGTACTCAAATATAAAAGACAGACAAGTATGTCACTTAGACGGAGAACAATACTGCATAAGGAACAGATCTATTTCCCAAGGTATAGACACGTCCCAAGACAACTCACCTCGTTTCTTTATCGCTATCGCATGTATTGATCTTTTTCAATATTTTTCTCCCCATAAATACATTTATATGCTATAAAAACTAAAATTTGAAAAATTATGATTTTTCTGCAACCCCACTCTTAGCCCCCTCCCGTTCAGGAGAGGATAACCTTGAAAAATAAACCAAAGGGTAGGCCAAAGTCAGTTATTCGGCATGATGGATTAAATGCTTTGGTTGAACAAAATTCGAAAACTTTCATAGCTCCAAACATCTCGCACAATTGTTTTTGGACACCTGTAAAAAATTGGAAAAGTTAAGAAAACAGATAGGTTTGTTCTACATCAACTGAACGAGATTCAAAGCAAAAACAGACGCCTCGAAGTGTGCTCCTTATTGCTTTTCCGGCTGGAAAAAGACCATTTTTACATCAAATTACTACTTGTGATGAGAAATGGATACTTTTTGACAACAGCAGGAGAACAGGACAATGATTAGATGTAGGAAGGTTACCTAAATACTACCCAAACCCACCATTGCACCCTAAAAATATAGTGATCACTGTATGGTGGTCTGCGAAGAGAGTTATTCATTATTCATTTATGCACCAACGAAAAACGGTAACAGCAACATCGTATTGCCAGGAAATTGATTCTATGCATGAGAGTTTGAAAAAGAAGCAACCCAGGCTAGTGAATAGAGATGGCCCAATTTTGTCCCCACGACAATGCACGTCCTCACAATCCTCAAAATATGGTCCAAAAGTTGCAAAGCCTGAATTATGAGATTTTGCAACATCTTCCCTATTCCCTTAATATCTATCGTACTGATCATCATTAATTTAAGCATTTTGAGTTTTTCATAAGCAATGAAACATTCTCAAATACTTAAATGTATATATTTTTCTCTCCTTGTTTCTCTCCTTGCTTTTTTTCTCTCCTTTTTTTCTCTCCTTGTTTCTCTCCTTGTTTCTTCCTGTCTTCCTTTCTGTGGAAGAGCGTAGGCTCGAAACGTTAAAGACATTTTTTCAATTCCCGAGCGTTATACTAATACATATATTTGTTTTCTACACCACCTGTCTTCGTCTGTTTTTTTTTTGTGTGTGAATTCTCCCTACATATGTATATATGCCTCAGTGGTTAGAACATCGGGCTCACAATCATGAAGTGGGGAGTTCGATTCCTGGACTGGGCTGTGTGTTGTGTTCTTGAGCAAGACACTTTATTTCGCGCTACACCAGTTCACTCAGCTGTAGAAATGAGTTGAGGCGTTACTGGTACCAAGCTGTATCGGCCTTTGCCTTTTCCTTGAATAACATCGGTGGAGTGGAGAGGGGAGGTTGGTATGCATGGGCGACTGCTGGTCTTCCATAAACAACCTTGCCCGGACCTGTGCCTTGTGGGCTAACTTTCTAGGTGCAACTCCATTGTCATTCATTACCGAAGGGGTCATTATCCTTGTGTGTGTGTGTGTGTGTGTGTGTGTGTGTGTGTGTGTGTGTGTGTGTGTGTGTGTGTGCGTGTGTACAAAGTTTGTGTGTACATATATACACAAAAACAAAACCACAATAATACCATTTCATTTTATACTAAAATAACAAACCCATATTGTTACGAACCAATGTCAAAATCTCTCTGTGGTCGCTAGAGACAACATTCACATCTCTCAAATCACACATTAAAAACATCTTTTTAAAAATAGTAGTAGAACACACTAGATAAAATAAACCTGCTTCCGAAAAAATATTGGTCACGGTCGGAATGTCCGGAATAGTTGTTTGTGCATGTTGAATGATTGCATAGAGACTCTTCCATTAGCTTGTTTGTATGCGTTGAAGTTACTGTTTAGTTCCATTTCAACCTTGATCCAGTAGACCTATATTCAAAGACGCTCCAGACATGACAACCTCGTCTTCTTATATGACAGTGACTATACTGAATGAGAAGAATTTGGTTACTATTTCTAGCGATTGAGAGATCATGCAGAGGTCCCCTCTGGTACCAATGGGAGGAAACAAGGCGGGTATATTTCAGATGTAATCCCAGCTGAAAAGCAAGTATTCGCGTGATTACACATTTTCTTTAATGTCGAAAGAATAAAGATGAACAAAAAATGTAAAATAAACATTTTAAAACAATATTCTATAAGGTAACACATCCTCTCAGCGGAATGTCAGTTCCTTCTGGAAGTGTTAGGGGCTTAATTATTTTTAGCTCTGTCAAGTCACATCATTAAAGACTGAAAGATATATATTTCGCGAACCAGATGTACTTTTTTACCGTGACCCCAAATATAATGTACTAGCGGGACAGCTTAATATTTTATATCTAAATATGTCAGATTTCTTAATGATAATAATATTTAGGGAAAGGAGAATTAGAAGAAAGGGGAAGAGGTTAAGAAGAAGAAATTATTTATATCTGTATGTATGTATCTGTGTATGTAATTATGTATGCATGTGTGTATGTAATTATGTATGTATGTATGTGTAATTGTGTGCATATGTACATATATATGTGTGTATGTTGTTACTGTTGTTGTTGTTGTTGTGTGTGTGTGTGTGTGTGTGTGTGTGTGTGTGTGTGTGTGTGTGTGTGTGTGTGTGTGTGTGTGTGTGTGTATGTGTGCGTGTGTGTGTGTGTGTGTGCAAAAGTGTGCGTTCTGTTCAGGCAATGAACACATAAAGAAGAAAACCTGGGAGGGATATATTTTAATATACACACATATCAGTAGACATGTATGTATATGTATAGATAGCAATACATATATAGATAGAAATTTCTATGCTATAATTGTAATTTCATATTTCTGATTATTAAACATAAAATGGAGTATACAAGAAAAGTAAGTTATGGTATACAAGCAATATATATAGATATATACAAGTCCCAAGGCAAAGTATTTTCTTTCTGACAAAATAAATATGATCTTCGTATGTGTGTGTGTGTGTTTATGACTGTTTGTGGGCGGGGAAATGCTTATTTGTATGTGTGTGTGTGTGTGTGTGTGTGTGTGCGTGTGTGTGTGTGTGTGTGTGTACGTATGGGTCTGTAAGTGTTGTTAATAAAATGAACAATAAAAGAAGCCACACAACAGAGGAGGAACAAGGTTTAACAAATACGGGTATTAGCTTAATGCATGAATGCCAAGAGAAAGCGTTATAAAGTTTCGGACGTCAGTTCTTCATCAGAAGAGAAAGAGAGAGAAGTATACAGGGGGTGTTAAAGACAAATAGTCATTAAAAATAACCATCAGAAAGTTGGAAACCAGGAGGGAAAACTGTTCTATGGGAGAAGTTAAAACGGTGTGTGTATGCAAGTATAGAAGTGTCTCCGTGTTTGGAAGCAGACATAGAGGGGTAGTGCTGTGTGTGTGTTTACTGGTGGTTTATATATATATGTGTAGAAGTATCTAAATATGGAAGTAGAGTATATGTACATATATATATACGAGTATCTATATGTGTATGTATGCATATGTATATATGTATGTTTGTATATATATATATATATATATATATATACTCGCACATAAGGATAGATAGGCATTGAGAGAGAGAGCGAGAGGGGAAGGGAGAGAAATATGTAGGTGTTTTATAATTTTACGTGCGAAAACATTGAAGTGCTTCATAACCTTGCGGGTGTATATAGAGACTGATATAAGTGTGTTTAATTATTGCAATTTACACTACAGGGGACGACCGACATCCATTCAGGTTACTAGCCACCTAGACACGGACATGAAACTAGGGTATGGAATTGTTAGTGCCGTTACTAGAATATAAGTACGCATAAATACACACGCTCATTAGCTCATATATGTGTATGCATATTTATAGTGTGTGTGCGTGTGTGTGTGTGCACATGTATTCTATTGGTGCACTGATTTGGTACAAAGTGCTTTGTGAATCGGTTGACGGAAGTAGCATATGAACATGTTCAGCCGCCTTAGCACTGTTCGTCTTATCACATTGGAGAATAACATTTCAGTCGGGTTGTGCTGATCCTCAAAAGTCTTTTAGTCTTTCCCCCAACACCTCTTGAGAAAACTGCAATGTTCTCCTACGACACAAAGTTCGCGTGTACCAAATATATGAGCTTGTTGACGATGCTGTTGATCGTTAGACCAGATCATCTCTCAATAAGAATTCCTATGATCGAACGACGAAAGATATTTCAGCAGTGGCAATTCTGACTTTTCGTTTTAATATCTTTTTTTTCTTTTTTGCACCCAAAAGTGTATCTCAAATTATGTTATGTATGTTTGGAGCTCGATTTGGATATTATTCTATCGTGTCTACTAAACTCCCTCTGTAGTCATAAACACACTGTATTTTTTTTATCTTTTTTACTTGTTTCGGTCATTGAACCACGGCCATGCTCTTTTGCAGAACCGCTAAGTCACGGGGACATAAAAACAAACCAACACTGGTTGACAAGCGATGATACTAGACGAATACAATGACATGCACACATACATACGCTCAAACACACGCACACGCACACGCACACACACACACACGTGGGTATCACGCTATATTTCATGTTGAGAACAATTTAGGTCTTTTTAGACACAAGACGTGATCTATTTCTAGCACATTGTATGTCCACGTTAGTGGTCAACGTCATATATAAAAATGTACTTTAATCCCCTGAGATTGCAGATACTGTTTCTGAATCTCTTTGATTCTTTAAATGTGCTAGCTTCCTGGTAATTCATCGATATTAATTAATATATGATTTTTT
>NC_142929.1:92447949-92470449 GCF_046866305.1 Octopus bimaculoides
TTATCTCTGCTCAAATCAGTTAATCAGCTTTGCACTGTTGATAAAACTGGAGCATCATCCTCCGATATATCAACATGTTCTTGGGGACTAAATCCTTTTTCTACAGGTACTTGATAACAAATTTTGTTCATCTTGAAGAGAAGTCACTAATAGTTACTTTTGAAGTTTTCTCTGAACATTCAAATGTCAGTTTACCAAGAAAGAAATAATGAAGCTATAAGTAGTGTTAAAATGGAAGTAAGCCGAGTTTTTGCATCACTCCATAATTCACACGTATATGAAAAAAGACTGTATCAACATATTCCAAAAGTTTTCCTATGCTCACACGTTTTGTTAATGAGACGTTTCATGAGGATGTGCAGTGTTTTCATCGTATATTTTTTTATGTACATGCATTATGGCACAATGTGTAAGACGGTGCTGTGTCATTGTGGTACGGAGCCAGGTCTTCAAACGGCAAAGTGCACTGAATGTTCTTTCGTTTGATGCAACAGATACAGGTGAAGACAAGACAAGCTGCATTAACGCCAACACTTGTGGCATACTAGAACGAAAAATAGTATCAGACGCTCTCCATTTTTCAACTATGTCATTAAATGATTTAGGCAAATTTTCCCTTTCCGTCCATAGGCCAGCAAGAAGTTTGATTTGAGATGACAGTAAGAGCAAATCAAAAGAAGCAGGTAGATGTACATTTTCAAAGTTAAATACTCCACAAGTGACTGCTGACAACAGCAACTCCTCTCACTCAGAGCATACACGTATTCTCTGTTGCTGAAACCGGCGAGTAAATTCATTTTCGATGACAGCCACTATAAAGAAAAATTGCCGACGCCAGTCATCGGTGACAGAAAGAGCAACTTCTTCAGTAGTTGTTGTGTGCCTAAAGCGCAGTGGTGTATTTTTAAATCGCGAAATGTTGGGCATTTTCACTAAGTCAGAAGAGGATACTTCATCAAAATATTTTTCAA
Source organism: Octopus bimaculoides (assembly GCF_046866305.1). Lineage (NCBI taxonomy): Eukaryota > Metazoa > Mollusca > Cephalopoda > Octopoda > Octopodidae > Octopus > Octopus bimaculoides. Next base: position 92,448,921 of record NC_142929.1, read on the forward strand.
AAACCTTCTCACTTCTCATTTTTGAAAGAGAGTTTTTCGACTTTTCAATCAATTTCAAGCAATCACCGGCTGTCGTGCCTGGACGCTGTAAGCTACGTGCCACTGGCTCACATACCCCAAATATATCCCCAGCGATTTTAATGCCGAACAAAATGGAAGCTTTGCCAGATTGTTTTAGCAGCCCTTTAACAGTAGCCTTTGTTGTTGCTCTTAACGATGAGTCATTAAGAAGGTCAAGCAAAACAATTTTGAATATTCTTATAATTGTTTTCTGCTTGTTTCAGTGCTGTTGCTCTAATGCACCACCAAGTTGGACACACTGCTTGCAACACAAAGATTTGTCCATTGTGCTTTTCTTTTTGGTGACTCTTTTACAAGAATGGCGCATTGATGAACAAAGTTCAGTGCATCAGCTACAAAGGTAACCTTAAAACTAACTTCTTGGAGGACAAGGTCTAGAGAGTGGTTTCCACAGTGTACAAAATATGTACCTGGGAACAAATTTTTCAATCGCATTTGTACACCTGAAATGTTTCCACTCGTGGTACTTGCACCATCAAATGAAAAACAGCATAACTTTGAGCCAAGTGAAATGTTTAGGTGACAAAAAACATCTAGAATAATCTTAGTCAGTGTCTTCGAAGAGCAGTCAGGGGGATTATAAAAACCTAGAAAATTCTCATTGACATTCAGGTCTTCAGAAACGTACCGGACAGTGATTGATACTTGTTCCATGCCAGAGCAATTAGTGGTACCATCACATATAATGCCAATAAATCTGGAATTTTCTACTTTTATTTTGATCTCATGTAAAATGTTATGAGCATATGCCTCTAAAATTTCATTTTGAATTGTATCAGAGAGGAAATTGTTCCGACGCTTAAACCACTGGCTTACTTCTGCACTGCATTCTTCAGCAAGTTCCCTTACAAGATTTACGAAATTTCCCATAAGATTTTGAATTTCTGTTGAATACAACATGGCAGATGATTAAAAAGGGCAGACACAAGAAAGAAAAAATAAGTAAAGAACCACGTATAAGGCCACTGAATAGTAACGAAAGAACTCTGGTCGAACAAAAACCTGAAAAACAAATAGTGAATATCAAACAAATAGTGCTTGTATTTTTATTGGCAAAACCAGCAACATGACCTCCCATCCAATATACTTCAAAAGACGATAGGCCATACTAGAGCACCGTCTTTTATTTGAAGAAATCAACGCCAGGAATTATTCTTTGGAAGCCTCGTATTAATTCTATCGCCTCTTTTTTCGAACCGGCAAGTTACAGGGGCATAATCGCATCAACATTAGTTATCAGGCGATGGTGGGGTGACATACAGACACACATATGCATACATTCGTATGTATATGCGTGCGTGTATGTGCTTACATATGTACCTACCTACCTCTCTCTCTCTCTCTCTCTCTATATATATATATATATATATATATATATATATATATATATATATATATATATATATATATATATATATATATATATATATACATATATATAATATATATATATACATATGTGATAATATACGGTAAAACCATATAACCGGAGGAGAGGTTACTCTACAAGTAGAGAAGTGGGTAAATATAAATAGACCTCGTAACGATACCAGCTACCAAATGGTTTCACGGCGAATTGGGGCCCCAAGTGATCTTTGTAAAGTCATTGGGGAGAATCCCAAGCCGATTATCGAGGTCTATTTATATTTATATATATATCGTATATTTATAAAGAGGGCAAATTTAGCTATTTCTCCGTAGATTGAAAAAAAAGATGAGCAACTTTAATCGATTTCCGAACATTATTGGGTTCTCATCAGAGGCGTAGTGGTTCAAACATGAAAAATAGAACTTACGTTGAGTCAGTCTCAATAAATATAGATTTATTGATCGGAGAAAGTTACATAGTGACTGAAGGTTCGAGAGTTTCGTGCAGAGGCACTTATCAAACTAATTAAATCAACGTTTTCTATATAAAACGAAAAAGCAGGACAGTATCGGAAACAGATATGACGCAGATACTATTTTATATATAGGCAGGAAGACTTTTGATTAATAATATGACAGAATTAAGGCAAGATTAAAAAAATGAAAGTCGTCAATATATAAGGCATTCTGCCTAAACTACGCCTTTAAGATACGATTTGTTAGTAGTAACGCTAAAAGGAAACTATTTCCTAAGGAACTCAAGCAGATAGAGAGGAATAAAGATTTAATGAAAAGGTGAATCAAGACTAAAGTTGGAATTGAAAAAAAGGCACTTACCCAGGCACTGGTCAAGCAAATAATGGTATGGATCTTGAATGGTCGTTTTGTATTGAAAGAATTTTGAAGGGGTTTTATTTTTAGACTGGGGTCAAACGGTCGAATCCATTCAACCATGTTTTAAATCTTTAGCAACACCAATTACAAAGAACTTAGGAGTGGTACTAAAAGATGGAGAGAAGTATTGACAGACAGAAACTGGGTGGGAGCTGTCTTCAATAATTCAAGTAATGCTATATATACAAAATTAACCATGCATGCTGGTTTTGTTGTTGATATTGTTGCTGCTATTGTTGTTATTGTCACTTACTTTTTTGTATTTTGACGCTACTTGCCTTCAGAAGTTAGTGGTCCTAAACTCCCTAGGGAATTTTATGCTAGCTTCATCACTTTTATTTATTTATATATTTATTTTTTACTTTGTTTTGAAACGAGATCGAACTTAAGCATTTTATACCGATAGATTTTAGACACTTTTTTTCTGCAACTGGTAAGATTATGTAGGGGGTACAAATTTTGATCTTGCACCCCCGGAAAATTCTAGGGGGCACGAGTGCACCCGCTGCACCCCCTGTTCCCGGGCCCTTGAGAGGTGCTACCCATTTTTGCCAGCTCAGTGGATTGGAGTAGCGTGAAATAAAGTGTCTTGATCAAGGAGTCAACAATCGAACTCACAATAGTGCAATCGTAAGCCGAATACGCTAACCATTAAGCCACGCGCCTTCACTATATTTATAGTTAGATATGCAGAGAGACAGACAGACAACAGACAGACAGCAGGCAGGCAGGAAGACAGGCAGAAAGAGACAGACAAACAGGCAAACGGACAGATAGATAGATAGATAGATAGATAGATAGATAGATAGATAGATAGATAGATAGATAGATAGATAGATAGATAGATGGATGGATGGATAGATAGATAGATAGATAGATACATACATACATACATACATACATACATACATACATACATACATACATACATACATACATACATACCGTCATAGAAATTAGCTACCCTGCAAATATAAATATCTCTGAAAATCAAAGAAAAAGAGAATATCAATGGACAACTGCTTCGAAACCTCCAGCTTCTATGTCCAGACAATGAATTCATATTCATACCAGTAATAATTGAAGCACTAGGTTTTGTTAGTAAATGCTTAAAGGAGAATATGGATAAACTGGGCTTTTCAGAAAGAGAAATCGACCGGCTAATTCGTACATTACAAGTACAATCTATGAGTGGAACAGTAAAAATATGCAAGACTTTCTTAAATTCCAAATGTGAATTTGTATGTGTTAACTACATGCCAAAGATGGAGCTTAGTATCTTTGTTGGAAACCGGCTCCCACTTCAGTGGAAGATTTATAATAATTAAAAAGTAGAAGACATACATACATACATACATATATACATACATGCATACATACATATATACATCTATACATACATACATATATACATACATGCATACATACATACATACACAGATGCCACAGACTGTTTCTGAGGCTGGAAAGATTAGGTTTCTCCTCTCCTTATTGCTACATCAACCGGTGTTGTATGTCAGACGTAGGATTTACTGGAATTCATAATGGATTAGATTTATTCTTGATACTCTTGATACTCTTTTACTCTTTTACTTGTTTCAGTCATTTGACTGTGGCCATGCTGGAGCACCGCCTTTAGTCGAGCAAATCGATCCCAGGACTTATTCTTTGTAAGCCTAGTACTTATTCTATCGGTTTCTTTTGCCGAACCGCTACATTACGGGGACGTAAACACAACAGCATCGGTTGACAAACGATGTTGGGGGACAAACACAGACACACACACACACACACACACACACACATATATATATATATATATATATACGACGGGCTTCTTTCAGTTTCCGTCTACCAAATCCACTCACAAGGCTTTTGTCGGCGTGAGGCTATAGTTGAAGACACTTGCCCAAGGTGCCACGCAGTGGGACTGAACCCGGAACCATGTGGTTCGTAAGCAAGCTACTTACCACACAGCTACTCCAACGCCTAAAAATAATTCGAGAAAATTAATAGTAACAAAAATGTCGGGAAATAAACCACTTATAGAAATAAAAACCATTCTTATAATGTACGGAAAACGGAAGGCTGAGAAGAAAACCATTCATTTCATGTCTGTAAAGTGTTCAATCACTGCACGTTAATTTTATGAGCAGGCTGTTCCATGGATCGGATAAACTGGAACACTCGTCGTCGCAACCGACGGAGTGCCAGTTAAATAATACTAAATCTACAGACAGATGCAGTCTCGGTGTAAAGTGCCTTTTCAGTTCAAGATAATTATACTGCATCATATCTTTTATCTTTTATTTGTTTCAGCCGTTGGACTGCGGCCATGCTGGTACACGGTCTCAAAGAATTTTTGCCGAACTTATCGACCCCAGAGCTTGTCATTTTTTTGTAAAGCCTGGTACTTATTCTATCGGTCACTTTAGCTGAACTGCTAAGGTACACACACACACACACACACACACACACACACACACACACACATATACACACCATATATATATATATACATATATATATATATATATATATATATATATATATATATATATATATATATATATATATATATATATATATATATATATACGAAGGGCTTCTTTCAGGTTCTGTCTGCCAAATTCACTCATAAACCCGAAGCTATAGTAGAAAACACTTACCCAACGTGCCACGCAGTGGGACTGAACCCGGAACCATGTGGCTGAGAAGCTAACTATCTTATCACACACCAATGCCTGTGTCCAGAATATAGCATTTTTTTCTTTCTTCTGCAATATGAAACAGAAGTGGACTTTTTTTCTAACAAGAGCAGCGGACATTTGATCGGAAAATGAAATATTGAGTTGCGATCCTTTGGCGAATTTTCTATATTGCTTGTTTCACTTTCACCCACTCTATGTACATGCAGGAGAGGATAGATTGCTGCGTGCCGATTCGCCGACCACTGTCCGAGTGTTTGTGTGTCGTAACTTCTTCACGCATATAAAAACTTTATTCAAATCATTGTTGAAATTACATTATCCTCAATATCAATATGAGAAGAAAATTGAATAAAAGGATGTAATGAAATATCTTTCACTTCTATTTTTAGACAACAGAGTTTGTTGACATTTTGATGTGAATAATAATAATAATAATAATAATAATATGCAGACGGATGCCGATTCGGTACAAGATGGTAGCTCTTCTGTTGCGAGAATTATATTACATAATATTTCTAGAGCTCAGAAAAGTAGTGTTTAATTAATACAGTAAAATGATAAAATTATGTTGCTCTTTATTATTATCATTATTGTTGTTGCTATAATAATAATAATAATAATAATAATAATAATAATAATTATTATTATTATTATTATTATTATTATTATTATTATTATTATTATTATTATTATTATTATTATTATTATTATAGCAACAACAATAATGATAATAATAAAGAGCAACATAATTTTATCATTTTACTGTATTAATTAAACACTACTTTTCTGAGCTCTAGAAATATTATGTAATATAATTCTCGCAACAGAAGAGCTACCATCTTGTACCGAATCGGCATCCGTCTGCATATTTAGCAAGAATATTATTAAATGTAAACACAAGAATATTGTCTTTATTAATTCATTGCCTTTAGTAATTTAAGAATCTATTTCTGTGTGTGTGTGTGTGTGTGTGTGTGTGTGTGTGTGTGTGTGTGTGTGTGTGTGTGTGTGTGTGTGTGTGTGTGTGCAAATTCCGGATGAAATAGATGTAATTCAAATATATGTGATCTCGGCATTGTGGAAAAACAACACGAGTAGCTACATGACCTTTTATGAGAAAGACATCAAGCTGTTGCAGCCAATGAGTATATTTTAAGACATACAATAATTATGAATGATGTATTTCCTTATCTTGCGGGCCATCACTGTTTGTTATAGCCTTTCAGTCATGCTCTGAGATATAGCTATACAAACGTAAATTTGCACCAGGCTCTTCAATCACTTACACAGTTTTGCAGCGAATAAAGAAATATTTCTCATGTTAGCATTAACAAATCTTTATAGTCAATCTATATAACTAGATAGATAGATAGATAGATAGATAGATAGATAGATAGATAGATAGATAGATAGATAGATAGATAGATTCATGCATACATACATACATACATACATACATAAACAGGTAGATATTGATATATATTTATATAGAGAGAGAGAGGTGGGTAACAACAGCATTGACATTGGACCTGTGATAGATACATTACATCACATTTCGATGGATATGCTTTCGCCAACGACTACAAAGTACTTGACAAACAAGAGAGACAAGGATACCACCAAATTTTCCACGTTGTGATAGAAAATGTAAGATCTACAATACCAGTGTGGAAGACATCACCGATATTATGAGCAACTACCCCACAATGTCTACGAGATAATATCTGCTCCTGAGGCAGACTGTGTACAATGTTATCTGCTGGGAAGAGTGCCCTGGGGTATACATCAAAGGCATGTTAAAACCAGCACGTTTTCACACCTTTAAAAACCAAGAATACTAGTAGAACACTCCAATATGAACAGCAATTCGGTGCAAACATAATAGACCGGTTATTGCTATGTGGAGATGAAGGAACAAAAGTCATGCACTATTGTAGAGGCTAGCTGTGAAACAAATGTGAATGTATCATCAAAAGTCCTCGAAAATGGACATACAGCTCTTGTACCCCGACAATATATTTTCATTTGTACCTATTTTCATAGGTGTATTAGGCTATGTACCTACAAATTTATAGAAAAACCTAGAAATACTGGGATTTTCGGAGAATGAGAAAAAGAAAATCACGTAGATTCTCAAAATCCAATCTATTCGCAGCACTTTCAAGATTTAAAAGACATTCCAAAGATTCTCCATCTTAAATTTTTTAGATGTATACGCCGACACCTCTACCAACACACCAACGCAACCACATATTTGCAAACACCAGGGACTCTTTTGATTCACAAAGTATAGTTGCTTAGTTAGTGACCGGCTTGAGTTCTCTTAAAAGAACTTGATACACACACACACACATACACACTCACATATATATAGATATATATATATATATATATATATATATATATATATATATATATATATATATATATATATATAGGCGCATGCGTAGTTGTATGGTAAGAAGCTTGCTTTCCAGCCACATGGTTACGAGTTCAGTCCTACTGCATAGCACCTTGGGCAAGTTTCTTCTACTATAGCCTCGGGCCGACCAAAGCCTTATAAGTGGATTTGGTAGATGGAAACTGGAAGAATTCCGTTCTATATATATATATATATATATGCATATATATATATATATATATATATATATATATATATATATATATATATATATATATATATATATATATATATATATATATATAAAAGATAATAAGAGTGAAAAAACTACAGAAGGCTTGTGTTACATGGTTAAAGTATATATTTAAATTATGTCAGAAAAATGTAAGAAAAATGTTAGAAAAATGTTAGATATATATATATATATATATATATATATATATATATATATATATATATATATATGTATATATGTATATATATATATATGTATATATATATATATATATATATATATATATATATATATATATATATATATATATATATATATATATATATGAGTGTGTGTGTGTGAGTCTACTTGTGCTTTTCCCCCGTCATCTCTTGACAACCGATGCTGGTGTGTTTATGTTCCCGTAACTTAGCTGTTCTGCAAAAAGACCGATAAAATAAATACTAGGCTTACAAAGAATAAGCCCTGGGGTCGATTTGATCGACTAACACCCTTTAAGGCCGTGCTCCAGCATGACTGCAGTCAAGTGACTGAAACAAATAAGAGAATAAAAGAATATGTATATATATATATATATAACCATGTGTAATGTTTTACCAAAAAAGTAAAAATCTATGACTTAGGTGTTAGAACACCTACATTGATAGAAATAAGAATAATAGCTAAAAAGCTCTCATGCTGGAGTTAGAGCACAAAATTATGTACATATATACTAACAGGGACAGTAATCGCCCGAAAGCACCAATTGAGAATTGATTGGCCAGTTCGGCTAATTCCGTAGCCTCAACGATAAGGACCGTTCGATTCGGCTTTTTCCTGACTTGCCTGCCTGTGTGCATGTGTGTGTGTGTGTGTGTGTGTGTGTGTGTGTGTGTGTGTGTGTGTGTGTGTGTGTGTGTGCATATCAAAACAGGAGATTGGAATGTAATTTTGGTGTTATTTATTCACCGTTACACATATTTCATTTGCTAACAGGAGTTACAAAATTGTACGTGTTTTTCCAAAGTGTACAATTTTGTAACTCTTTTAAGCAAAAGAAACTCGTATAATGGTGAAAAAATAACAGCCAAAATTTTCCCTATCTCCTGTTTTAATTCTCAATTACTCTTCAAAGAATAATTTACAGTATTTTTAAACTCATGCAAATATATCTACATATATATACTCACACAAATATAACATTTACATACAATTTTTGGATACTGGAATAAGATGTACTGCAAGGCGATACACCTTGGGCTATAACTCTATCTACATACTATATATATATATATATATATATATATATATATATATATATATATATATATATATATATATATATATATATATATATATATATATATATATATACGTGTGTGTATGTGTGTGTGTATCAAGACAGTGCCCCAGTATCATTGCAGTCTAAATCAAGTAAAATTATATATATATGTATATATATATGCATATACATATATATACATATATATATATGTATGTATATATATATTATATAAAATTCGTGGGTAAGGCCACACATATATATCATCATCATCATCATCATCATCGTTTAACGTCCGCTTTCCATTCTAGCATGGGTTGGACGATTTGACTGAGGACTGGTGCAACCGGATGGCTACACCAGGCTCCAATCTAATTTGGCAGAGTTTCTACATCTGGATGCCCTTCCTAACGCCAACCACTCAGAGAGTGTAGTGTGTGCTTTTACGTGTCACCCTCACGAAAACGGCCACGCTCGAAATGGTGTCTTTTATGTGCCACCCGCACAAGAGCCAGTCCAGGGGCACTGGCAACGATCTCGCTCGAAAACCCTACAAGGCCAGTCAGGCGGTACTGGCAACGGTCACGCTCAGGATGGTACATCTTATGTGCCACCCGCACAAGAGCCAGTCCAGGGGCACTGGCAACGATCTCACTTGGCTTGCCGGGTCTTCTCACGCACAGCACATTTCCAAAGGTCTCGGTCAGTAGTCATCGCCTCGGTGAGGCCCAATGTTCGAAGGTCTTGCCTCACCACCTCAGCCCAGGTCTTCCTGGGCCTACCTCTTCCACGGGTTCCCTCAACTGTTAGGGAGTGGCACTTTTTCACGCAGCTATCCTCATTCATTCTCACCACATGTCCAAACCAGCGCAATCGTCTCTCTTGCACACCACTACTGACGCTTCTTATGTTCAGCTTTTCTCTCAAGATACTTACACTCTGATGGGTATGCACATTTACATTACACATCCAGCGGAGCATACTGGCTTCATTCCTTGCGAGCTTACGCATATCCTCAGCAGTCACAGCCCATGTTTCACTGCCATGTAGCATGGCTGTTCGTACACATGCGTCATACAGTCTGCCTTTTACCCTGAGTGAGAGTCCCTTTGTCGCCAGCAGAGGTAAGATCTCTAAACTTGGCCCAGGCTATTCTTATTCTAGCAGTTACACTTTCAGCGCACCCACCCCCACTACTAACTTGGTCACCCAGATAGCGGAAGCTATCAACTACCTCTAGTTTTTCTCCCTGGAATGAGATAGAAGTTGTTTCCTGTTTGTTCGTATATGTGTATGTATGTATGTATGTATGTATGTATGTATGTATGTATGTATGTATGTATCAATGAATGCATTGATAAGTTAAGGAAAAACTGTAGCGACGGTGAAGTATGTCAAAAGGTAACTAGATACATCGTTACATTATTTCTCACATTAATTCGTGACATATAAGAAAAGAAAGAAATTAATGATGACGGCGACGAGGAAGATGATTACGGTGACAGTGATTAACAATAACAGCATTTCATAACGATCACAATATTTCATAATAATAGTAATAATAACAACAACAACAACAATAACAGCAACAAAGAATTTTCAATAAGAATTGTATGGCATTCTATTACACTAGCTTACGTGTCATAAAAATACTCATAAAATTACTTGAAGCTAACAGAAATCATTAATAATAACATTAATAATAAAATCGTACAAACAAGTTAGTTAAGTTGCTCTGGAAGATATAATATTAGTGTTTTCTTTTTTTCTCACTTGGTCAATCATTAATCTTTCTCGATAAAACGCACGGCTGGTTGCCTGATTTATTTCATTGCTGTTTCTTCAAAATTTTAGGGGACAATCGCTCCCCAGGAGTTCTTTTACTCTCGCCTACTTCAACAAAACTCAATAAAACAAGGGTATATTGTCATTTATAATGCCTACTTTTCATTACATACACGATATTATGTTATCTAATGGAAGGAACAAAAGTAATGGGGGGAATCTAGGCAGATGTTATATTGGGTTTAGTGAAGTTGTTGATCTTACCCCGATCAAAGGATCTGTTGTTGAGTGCATAACGTTCCTTATGTCGGTGACAACTTCTAATGGAAAACAATGTGAAGAAGAAGAAGAAGAAGAAGAAGAAGAAGAAGAAGAAGAAGAAGAAGAAGAAGAAGAAGAAGAAGAAGAAGAAGGAAGGAAGGAAGGAAGGAAGGAAGGAAGGAAGGAAGGAACTAGAAAAGTGATGTCCAAGTATGTCTCAAAAACATTGGTGAAGAAATGTAAGTTTAGCTGAGAATGAAAACAAGATTTCTTGCTCAGGTAATCTACAGCATATTTAGCAGCATTTCGTCCGTCTTCACGTTCTGAGATCAAATTCTTCCGAGGTCACCTTTGCCTTTCATCCTTTCGGGGTTGATGAAATAAGCCACCAGTTAAGCACTGGGGTCGATGTAATCGATTAGTCTCCTCCCCCAAAATGTCAGGTCTTGTGCCTTAAGTAGGAACGATTATTATTATTATTATCATTATTATTATTATTATTATTATTATTATTATTATTATTGTTGTTGTTGTTGTTGTTGTTGTTGTTGTTGTTGTTGTTGTTTTTGTTATTCAGTAGTCTTATTTTTATCTCGTGCTTTCACTGCACTACCGAGCGCAGCTCTGTGTGCCTTGGGTATGTGCTGTGGTTTGTTGTAATGTGATATTTTCTGTATGTAAGCCCTGGTGTTTTTGTTATGTATTTGTCTGAATATTTTTTTATCATACCTAATGCGCCTACTTTGATAGAAATTGTTTCTGTTTTTAGGTTCCACATTCAAGTTAACTTTATTTCCAGATCTTTGTATTTTGAAAGTTTCTACGTTTCTTTTAGAGAAACATTGTCATTTGTTGGTATTGATACATCGATTAGAAAGCATTTTTTTCTTGATGATCTCTGACAACAATATCCGGCCTATTGGCCTTAATTTCTCTATCTGTGAGTATTGGCATATCCCAGAGTATGATTGCTTTACCATTTTCTATGATCTTTTGTGGCGTGTGCCTATACCATCTTTTTTCTGTTGTTATTCCATAGCGTTGGCATGGCTTCCAGTATATATAGGTCCCGACTCTGCTGTGTCTGTGAATATATTCTTTCTTAGTCAAGATTGGGCAGCTAGAGACAATATGACTTATTGATTCTTCTCTATCTCCACATATTCTGTAGTTATTTGTATTTCTTTTTATTACATGTTTTGATGATTTCTGGTGATTTTGATGATTTTGATCTTGTGCTGCAATTAAAATCCTTCAGTCTCTGCTTTGAAACCTGGGCTTCTCAACCACTGTTGGGATTTTGCTTTGCTTATTTCTTTTCTGCTTAGTTTAACCCAATATTTGCCATGAAGGAGCTTTCCTTGCCATCGTTTTATCACGATCTGTTGCTGTTCCAGTTTTAGTTTGGATTTCAGTTGTTTTACATATATTGTTGTTTCTACCTTTTCTTCATAGTTGTTAGTTACCATGACTTCTTTTCTGTATTTGTCAGCTTCCTTAAAGACTGAAAGCAGCTTTTCGTTTTGTTCGTGTTTTGTGGCTGTTTGTATTAGTTTTCCTTGCTTCTGAAGTAGGTATTTCTGTAGTCTTATGGTGCTTATTTTGTAATAGTTTTCTTGATGCAAGAGGCCTCTACCAACTATGTTGTATAATATAATCTTTCTATGTCAGATTTTGGGTGGTGCATCCTAAATCCTGTCATTATTTTCTTGTTTTCCTGCCTATTTTGATTAGCTCATTTAGAGTCGAGTTAAGAATATTGTAGCTGTAACTTATAACTAGGACGGCTAGAGTGTTGTTACCTATTATCTTGCTTATTTGCATTGAGCTCTGTTTTCAGTATTAATCTGACTCGTCTATAGTATTCCTTTTTTTATCTTCTCCTTTATCTGTGTGTGTTGTATCGTATCTAGTTCATTGATTACTAAGCATTTCTATGTCTGGTTTTGGTCTAATTCTCTTATTTCATTTGCTTTATCTAGCGTGATGTTGCTGCTGTTAACTAGTTTTCCTCTTTTCAAGGTTGCTTTGGCACATTTTTCTAAGCTAAGGCGGCGGACTAGTAGACTAGGTAGCAAGCCGAACAAAATGTTTAGCTGCATTTCAATCATCCTTACGTTCTTAGTTCGAATTCCGCCAAGGTCGACTTTGCGTTTTATCCTTTCGGAGTCGATATATTAAGTACCAGTGAAACACTGAGGTCGATGTAATCGACTTATCCCCTCTCCCAAAATGGCTGCCCTTGTGCCTATAGTGGAAAAGATTATTATTATTATTATTATTATTATTACTATTATTATTAAGGCGTCGAGCTGGCAGAATCGTTAGCACGTCGGACAAAATGCTTAGCAGCATTTCGTCCGTCCTTACATTCTGAGTTCAAATTCCGCCGAGGTCGACTTTAATTCTTTCGTAGTCGATAAAATTAAGTACCAGTGAAACGCTGGGGCCGATGTAATCGACTAATCCCCTCCCGCCAAATTTCAGGCCTTGTGCCTAAAGTAGAAATGATTATCATTATTATTATTTAAGACGTCGCGCAGTATCCAATATCGTATTGCTGTTGATTGAAGATATTGTGTCTACCGGGGGTTTTTAGTGTCTGTTAAGTCACAAGGACCACGGACTGACAGTACTTCACGCAATATGCATACAGTTCCAAGTAATGCCGATTTTTGCAATATACCTAGATTGTCGAGTATTTCTAAAGTTTCCAATGCTCCGATGACACATACACGCACACACACACACTTACACACACACACACACACACACACACACACACACACACACACACACATATATATATATATATATATATATATATATATATATATATATATATACGACGGGCTTCTTTCAGTTTCCATCTACCAAATCCACTCACGAGGCTTTGGTCGGCCCGAGGCTATAGTAGAAGACACTTGCCCAAGGTGTTACGCTGTGGGACTGAACCCGGAACCATGTGGTTGGTAAGCAAGCAACTTATCACACAGCCACTCCTGCGAGGATGCCTATTATTGTTGTTGTTGCTGTTGTTGTTATTATTATCATCATCATCATCATCATCATCATTCGGTAGTCTTATTTTCATCACGTGCTTTCACTGCGCTACCGAGCACAACTCTGTATGCCTTGGGGATGTGCTGTGTTTGTTGTGGTGTTCCTATTTTCACTGTTTTTGAAACTGTATATTTTATATACATTTGTAAGTCCTGGTATTTTGGTTATGTATAATATTTGTCTGAATGTTTTATTGCCTTTTTTTGTTGTTATTATTATTATTATTATTATTATTATTATTATTATTATTATTATTATTATTATTATCATTATTATAATTATTGAGTGAGAGAGTAGCGCAATTCATTAATGTGACACTGGGGTACAAATATACGAAGCCCAGTATACCCATTATAACTACCCGTCTGATAAGGGTACACCAGGCATATGCATCACAACCATATGTGTGTGACGTGGTGATCTTATATTAAGAAAAACAGCGCATGACTTTGCAGGCGGCACTCAGTTAGAAACTTCTTCAGGCCGAGTAGGCCGTCCCGCTCAAAAGTTCCCTATTGTTATTATTATTTCACATACGCACAACAGATTAGACTGTTGGAAAAGAAAAATTTCTAACATCGGGCTACAATAAGTAACCTTAGATGCTAAGAACCCTCCTAAGTATTCTAGCTGTCCTTAAAACACTATTTTCTGGAGCGGTACTAGACTACGTTTTATGCCTATTTCCTCTATCTTTCTGTTTGGGGATAGTTCCTAATGCGCCTATAACTACAAGAAATGATTTTATTCACACTTTTCATAGTCTCTGTAACTCAATGGCTAAGCCTTAATACCTCTCGTATTTACTTTCTCATCATTTTAAATTGTTATAACTTGCGTCGTCCCTGTTATTTCCTTTATATATACGCCCACTTCGGTTATTCCAGTATCGCTATTAGCTCTGTAAGACACGAATCTCAACACAGTCTAATACGTACTCTTACTTGTAGTGACTATGTTATTCCATTCGTTACGTGGGAGGAGTGTACCATTATTACTAATTCCCTACATTTCCCCTTTCAAGTCGTTTTTAGGAAGCGTCCATTTTATTTAGCAATAATGTTTTTACTCATCCCACCTCCCTTTTTTAGTTGGGGTTTTTTTTTCGTACAATTTAATATTTTTTCGTTTAGCTTCTATTTTCAGGAACTCTGTATGCTTTCTTTTCTTCTCACTTGTACGCATGAGTTCAATCACCTACAGTGTCTTTAGTACTTAGAATGTATCGTACAACCATTCCATCGGTCCTTCCAACTTCTTTGGATCGCTTTCCACTGATCTCTTTTTCAGCTGGTTCCTGTGTCTCTTTCGTATGCCTTTTCTACTTTTACCAAATACATCATTTTACCTATGCATTTGGTAATTACGACATCTTTCCAACTCTGTTTTCTATTCTTATATACCCTCGTATACACCTTTTCATCAACTTTAAACAATATTGTTGTCTTCCCTGACACTTTTTCTTTTCTTGCCAGCTAGCAATTTATCAAAGATTGATTTCCTTGCAGACATCAGCTGCGCTGGCGAGTTACCTGCTGGTGTATTCGGATTTGGTGTCACACAGTACACTCTTAAAAATTGTTGTAGATCTACCTCATCCGTGACTTCCTTACTCGATTTTCTAAGAGTTCTTTTGAAGGTATCGACAAAGCGTTCTGCCTGTCCATTAGATCTGGAATGGTATAGCGCCGTAGTTATGTTCTACTGCGAACGTTTCACAAATTTTTAAAATTCGCTACACACGAATCGTCCTTCATTGTCAGATATTATTTTGTCTGTGATGCCAATCTTGTAAACAATTCGTTGAGGAGGTTGGTTTTTTACACTTACAAATTTCAGGCCATTTCGAAAAACTATCAACTATCACTAAGTAGTAAGAACCGTTTAAAGGACCAGCTACATCGATGTGCAGTCTCGACCACGAAACATCTACTTTTGAACAATATTTACTTTTTATCGTAGGCAATGAACATGTTAAATATTATTATTATTATTATTATTATTATTATTATTATTATTATTATTATTATTATTATTGAGTGAGAGAATAGTGCATGCCATCAAAATGACACTGGGGTAAAATATTCGAAGCCCAGTATACCCATCATGACTACCCGTCTGATAAAGATGCAGCAGACACATGCATCACAACCATATGTGCACGACAGGATGATCTTATATCGAGATGAACAGCACATTACCTTGCAGGTGGGGCCCAGTTAGATTTTCTTCAGGTCGAGTAGCTCATCCCGCTCAAATGATTCCTGAATAAGGGTTGTTTAAGGATGTTGAACGAAACACCCATGTTTCCAAAAGTGAATTATCCAAACCCCGAACAATTCCTCTGAACGCATGGCTGTTATACTCCCCAACTAGTTCTGCTTGTGATCAGAGATGCACATATCATCAGCCACCAAGGAAGATGCTCAGCTAGTTAAGGTCAAACAACTCATAAAGCAATTCTGTAGTATTAAGCAGAATATTTGCTTTAGCCCATCTTTTATACCAAGACAAAACAATGTACATGTTAAGACTTCGAATCAGTTAAGATCAGTAGCCATGAGACCCACTGCCTGGTACTGCATCAGAGCATTTATTATTATTATTATTATTATTACTATTATCATTATTATTATTATTATTATTCGTCATTTGATAGCTTCAGGCAAATTTGTACTGCATCACCTGTTACATCTCCGACTTGCTGAAGTGTGTGCAGAATTGTTGTTCTTGTTTTTCAGGATGAGGAGACACTAGAAACTCTTTCCGGTATTGTATGGGGCATTAGTTATTTTTGGGGGTGGGGGGCTTTGCCTTGAGTCTTTTGATGCATTAGTGTTTGTATTATGTGTTTTGTGTGTAATGCGAGATGTGTTCTTCTGTTGGGTGTCCAACCTGTAGAGTACATGTTGTAGGGTTTGTTTATTTTATTTGGTATTTACTGTATAGAGTGTGTCTTGTGTTTGTTTTATATTTCGAGATTTTTGTACTTTGACAATTTCTCCACTTCTTTTGGGGAAATATCTTGATCAGAAGAGGCTGCAATGTCTATCAGTAAGCAGTTGGATTTTTTTGTTTTGTTTTTGTCTTTTTCCAATCCTTGATTTTTATGCCTGAACGATTAGCTATGATTTCTTTGGTCTATATATATTGCGGAAATTACTGTGCGACGTTTGTTGCTGAACTCCATATTATCTTCTTTGAGATACCAACACATACTCGGAAAATGCTGTGTACACTAAGTATGAAACTGGCTTTATTTCAGCTTCCCGGTTTTCGTTTTCACCATATTCAATTTAAATGTTGCTTGAAAATGCCTTTCAACGGGAAATGAGCTTACGTCTACTCTGAAATAAAAGGTGGACATCTCTCTTCTACTCTCTTATTCTTTCTCTTTCACTTTCTTACTCTCCCTCCCCCTCTCTCTCTCTCTCCCTCCCCCTCTCTCTCTCTCTCTCCCTCCTCTCTCTCTCTCTCTCTCTTTCTCTCTCTCTCTCTCTCTCTCTCTCTCTCTCTTACTTTTTTCATATTCTATCTTACAATCTCTTTTACTTTTTTCTATTTTTTCCTCTTCTTTATTCCCTTTATTCCTTTCACCCACTCTCTAACTCCTAAGTATCTTTTAACTCTGCAACAACCGGAGACTAACAACTAAACTTTGTGACCCGAAAATCGAGTTAAATGCCCTGCCCATAAATACAACTAAACGTCTGTGCAACGAAATGCTAATGTGCAGGCTACTTGTACACATTTCTAATGATAGTAATCAGACTACCGTACTGTGAACTACTAAGGTTATGGTATTTCTGTCATATTGCTTCAGTAATTTTCCATTTTGATTAATTTATATCATCCCACACAGCGCTTTATTACTTGTCTCTGCTACATATAAAAGGATGTAGTATTCTCTGTTTATTTCTCTTCGCATGCCTTAGCTAAATGTTTTGGAAGATATCATCGTATTACGCTGCATGGCATATGCATGTATGTGCGAATATATATATATATATATATATATATATATGTGTGTGTGTGTGTGTGTGTGTGTGTGTGTGTGTGTGTGTGTGTGTGTGTGTGTGTGTGTGTGTGTATGTATGTATATGTATATACATGATATATATGTATGTATGTATATAAATATATATATATATATATAAATATATATATATACATTACGCATATACATACACTTATATACGTATATACAAACATAGTATACATACATATAATACTGTATGCATGCATATATTGCTGCATATTTTACCCCATTTTGCTCGAGATAATGTATTTTGCAGAACAATGTTTTCTTGTTCTTTTGTTCTAAATACTCTTAGAATACATCCTGCAAGCCGTCTGAACAATTTTTTTACCATCTTTTTATACATTTATACCATTGCATATGTACATTAAATGATGCAATGCCCCATTACTTGTTTTCATCGCCAGCCTACGTTTTAATTGTAACACTGAGATTGCAATCGCTAATGCTACTAGTGTGTGTCTTGGTTGCAATATGTTGATTGGTTAATAATGATAATGCTTGGAATGTTCTCATATCAAATTGCCTGTTATCGTCGATTATGTGTATTTTGCATTGTGCTGTTTCTTTTTGGAGACTTTTGAAATTATTTGAAGCTTTTGGTTGCTTTATATTTTGTATCATCAGAATATCTAGTCAAGGTGTATCCGTATAACTATAGCTGAGGGTATTACTAACAAAACTGTATAAAGCAATGATAGCCCCAAGAAAAGGAAATACACCAATCATAACTTTTGTGTTTCGAAATATCACCATTGGCTGCAGTAGTTTAACTTCTTTCTTTTAAAAGGTCACGTAACCCTTCTCCGAAACCACATAGCTTGCAGAATATCAATCTATGATCAACTTTGTCGAAACATTCACAACGATCAGATAAACCACAATTACATTAGTCTAGTTGAGCAGCTTCATCTGCATTCAGTCGTAATGATGAAAAATCTGGAAGATGCCACCTATTCGTAGACTGCAATCTTGCTATATGTCACATAAATCCTTTTTTTCCAAAGAACGACTCAATGCGAACTGAGGTTAACTTTGCTTCTCATCCTTTCGAAGTCGATAAAAAAAAAAAAAAGCATCGCTCCAAGGTGGTAGATGGCGCAATAGTAAAAGCCTCGAATTGGATACTTTATCGTATCTTTTTCGACTTCTTGCGTTCTGAGTTCAAATCCTAAGACGGCCCTTGAATGATAGGATAAATCTGTCGTTCGGTTTAACCACACTACTTGACACCTTGGATGACTTTAGTAGAGACTACTTTGTTGCAAGTATTCATACCAGGTCTCCAGTTCGAGGATACCACTCTTCACTCATTCTTTCTTTCTCTCTCTCTCTCCATTCAATCTTGGAGTGCTTATATAGAGCTTATATAAATTTTTAGTGAATAATAAACCGAGTTTACATGTGAGAACAGAACTCAGATTGTGATATACCTATAAATTTATATAACAGCTTCATCAAAATAGCTTTTGTTTAACTACACGAAAGTCAACATACTTTGATATATTTGGTATGTTTATTTCCGCATCTGCTATGACTGTCGCTGCATGAGATTCAGTATGCATCTCCATTGCTAAACGTTCATAAACATTTAGAAATATGTTTGAGATAGTTTGTAGCTCTTCATAACTATATTTCCTGGTGGCGTTATCATCTGCCCAATCAAGCTCAGAAGTATAAAAATGAATACTTTTAGTTGTTTTGAGTCTCCGAAGATTGAAAACATGCCCAACATAACGACAACAGATGAGTTTAGTAGTGTTGATTACAGCATAGCTCCAAGGTCTAGATTAAACGAAATAGGAGTAAAAAGATTATTCCGTTTAGCAGAAGTTTGAACAGAAAACTATGGCGAAATTTTTTCTCTGTAGAGTATCTGTCCTATCTTATCTTCATGCAAAACATTCACGACTCCCGAGAAGCGATGTTCGTAGGTATCTAATTGATTTCATTATCACAAGGAAATGCGATATATTACATGTGCAGCTCACTAGATTAATATGATCCACTGATAAGAGAATGGTTTTAACGAAATTAAATATTAAAATAAATCGATCATTCAAAATCCAATATAATGTCTTGAAGACCCTGGTTTTAGTAACAATTATCATACCACTTGGAGCATATCCTACCACTTTATGATCCATCACTTTATGGGGTCTCACTTTAATAGGATTAGAACTGGTGCATTCATAAATTAGTGGTGTTTATATATATATATATATATATATATATATATATATATATATGCATACAAGTTTTTGTATATATATGCATGCAAGTTTTTGTATGTATGTTTTTATGTACACACACACACACACATACACACACGAACCCACACGCACACGCACACGCACACACACACACACACGCACGCACCAATACACACAAAGCAAGTATGTGTTGAAGTAGAATGACGAATGTTTAGCTGCAGTGAATAAATGCAATGTATCCAAGTGTTTATTATTTTTTGTTGAGGCTCATCGTTGACTGAATATAAAGAGGACACCAACAATAACTGACTGTAATTAAGCAGCCGCCATAATTGTATATGCGTGTGTTCCTATGTGTTTGCGCATTTACCAGTAACTGTGTGCGTGTATATTTGAATGAGAGTGTGTTTGTATTTTTGTGAGGATGTCTGTTTTCTTCTCTGTATATGCGCATATGCGCGTGTGGATTTGTAATGCATTTACGTAGATATATCTGCGTTTTTTTTGTGTATGTAAATATATGTCTATGCGTATGTGTAATTTCACACATACAGAGAGCGAGAGAGGTTAACCGTTATGTATGTAGATGGTGAGCAAACATATATTCGGGTCGTTTTCTAATATACACACACATATATATATATATATATATATATATATATATATATATATATATGAGGTGGGGTGCTAGAGATCGGACGTTTGAGCTACTTGCGTCTTTCTTGGTTCTTTTTCTTATGTCTTTTCCTTCGTTCTTTTTCCTCCTCCTTGGATTTATCTCTGTATATCTGACACATAAACTGTGAACACTCCTTGAATATTTGTCCTTTGTATTTGGTATCGTCTTTTGTTATTGCTCACTTTCTCTCTCTCCACTCTCTCTCTCTCTCTCTCTCTCTCTCTCTCTCTCTCTCTCTCTCTCTCTCTCTCTCTCTCTCTTACTCTCACTCTTTCTCTCTCTCTACACATATATATAGATACATACATACATACATACATACATGTAACGTTTTTGGTAATGTACAGAATAGTATATAAGTAATAACAAGGTTACTCAGAAGAAATTCGAGAATTCTTAGTTTATTTATATGCAGGTACAGTAAGTCTACAAATTTTCCAAAGAAATGAAATGTAGTGAAATAAAATAAAATAAAACAAGAGCACTCAGAGAGCGCAAGCCTCCGCCAAGGCGACACCATCGTCCCCTCAATGATTAG
>NC_142929.1:92475449-92500449 GCF_046866305.1 Octopus bimaculoides
TTATACGGCATAGGAGCCGGATAAATGGCTATATGAGTCCTAGGACTCAGGATAGTAATGTCCAATAGTCTATTGAATAGTCATAGGGTGTCGATCAACTATTTGACACAACTTGTAGAGAACCGATATAAATACACTTCAGTGTTTAATTACTTTTCTCTACCATCCGAATTCAAAACCTACCTAAATAACTTTTCTTCTCATCCTTCTCAGGTGTCAATAGAGTTGCGTATAAATAATATGCTGATGAGGAGTTCAGTTACTTTCAAGATGCTGATTTGTACCGAATTGAGGAGGTCAATATGTTTACTCACACTCTTAGTTGTGAGTGAGAAATCATAGAGCTAATTGATAAATATTTGGTGGACGTATCCATATCCTGGTTTTAATTTGATTGGATATATTACATGTCACTCATTGGGTAATACTTTCGTGAGAAAGCTGATCAGCGGAACGTTCAATGTTTTCTTGTGTAAAATACACAAATTTGGTGCTAAGAAATAAAAACGCTCTTTCAATTAACAGAGCTAGTATCAAGCGCGGTCGATCAAAAGGCAAAGGATATACTCCTTCTGAGCCAACTCTACCTTTCGAATTCAATTTCCGGTTGATTACCGCTTGCAGAGTAAAGATGAAGGAGATTAGTAGCTGGTCAGCTAAGGACATGATCTGGTTTCGATTACCAACAGGAACAGTTTCCTGTACATCAAAAATTGCCCTCGTGAAAGGCATTAACGTTGAGACGTATCTTTTCTCTTATCCTCAGAAAGAAAAATGTTTTGTTTTGCTCTATTTTAAGGCAGATGGCAAAACGATAGCGCACCGGGAAAATGCCTTATGATATTTAGCTATGAATAGGGTTACGTTGTGGGTTCAAATGTGCATTAAAACAGCGAAATAACGGAGCGATGAATTGAGTACCTTGTGGTGTTTGTTCTGACTGTCTACGCTCTGAATGCAAATCTTGCCAAGTATCAATTCAGAATGAAGGATTGGTTGGCAGAACAGTAAGAACTGGATACCTTGTGATATTTGTTACTTTTTTTCGCGTTCTGAGCTCGAATCCCGCCATCGCCTACTTGTGCCGTCGATTCAATCTGTTGCCTCGTTTAGCACCATCACCTGAGTACATTACATATCGTCGGTGCCTTTAGCAGAGCCTATTCTATGGTACACATTTTGGTCAAGCTTTTGGTTTGAAGACAACTTCCTCTCTCCCATCCACTCACACACACACACACACACACACATACCTGTCTTGGAGAGCTTGTAAAGTTTCATTATAAGTACTACCTTCTTTCAAAAGAGTAATTAAATAATTTACACCTGGATCAGGTTTGTTAGTGATTTTCATCCTTCCATGTTGAGCAAAATGTATACAGGCGCAGGCATGGTTGTGGGATTAAGCAGGTCGCTTCGAAACCACGTGGTTTCGGGTTCAATTCTACTTATCGTGCGGCACCTGGGTAAGTGTCTTCTACTAAAGTCCCACACCGATCAATGCCTTGTGAGTGAGTCTGGCAGACAGAATCTGTTTGGAGGCCCGTTGTATATATGTATGTGTGTGAGAGTGTGTTGGAGAGAAAGAGAGAGATATAGTGTGTGTGTGTGTGTGTGTGTGTTGGTTTACGTCCCCGTGCTTTAGTGGTTCGGCAAAAGAGAAGATAAAATATGTACCAGACTAAAAGGAAAATTAGTACTGGGTCGATTTATTCGACTAAACTTTTCAAGCCGTTGCTCCAGCTTGGCCGCAATCAAATGACTGAAACAAGTAAAAAATAAAAGATAAACATAGGTTAAGAATTGAGTTCAATTTAATCGAAGGTTTCTCTTCTGCATACATTTGCAGGCTTGTGACAAATGCTGAAAATCGATATCGATAGATTATTAATATAACATGATTATAGGAACAATAAAACATCTTAGCATATTTAATTTTCTCTATGTTTTAAGTTCAACTCCATTTGTGTCAGCTTTACATTTCATCACTGCGGATCGATAAAATAAGAGCCAGTAATACAATCAGGTTGAGTCAATCGATAACATCCGTCCTTCTTTATTAAGAGAAAAAGAATTTTTGATTACGTCAAAAGAATTCAATACAGTTTAACATTATTTCATACTCTAAGGATCTTATTTTCAACAAATTTGTTTAATTCTTTTCGTTGGCAAGAAAGAAATTAAAATCATGCAAAGACTCAACAAGCAATATTTTAGAAACTGTAAAAAAGCAGAAATGCTGAAATTTATTAAAACTATATCAAACAAATTTTGAAAAATATAATAGCTTTTCTGTTTCAAATAACAGAAAAATTGAATGAAAGGTTAAAAATGGCGTCTTCGAAAAGTATATAAATATATAAAATAACATTCTTGTGGTTTTAATGAAGAAGTAAAAATTAACACTGTAATTTGCATCACTGAATAAACTGCAATGATGTGAAAGTTGTGGCCGGAAGGTAGACCAGGTTTTTTGCCGAGTACTAGCGTTCGAATTTGTTTATAAAGATTAAATAGACACAGAATACTTGTGAAAATAATAATCATAATAATTTCTAACATTAATATAGTAATAATGATATAGCAACAATAACGGTAACGATAAAATCAGCAGCAACACCATCGATAATGAAGCATTCTAAAATTTTAATTAAGGCTATATTTGAAGAAGTTTTCTTGAAAATTCAGAGAAGCATCTGCCTTCTGCAATGCAAATTCAATTAATTCATTATTCGTTAACAAAAATACAATTACCCTTAAATGATTTGATCTCTCTCTCTCTCTCTCTCTATATATATATATATATATATATATATATATATGTGTGTGTGTGTGTGTGTGTGTGTGTGTGTGTGTGTGTGTGTGTGTGTGTGTGTGTGTGTGTGTATATATATATACATATATATATGTATATGTATATATATATATATATATATATATATATATATATATATATATATATATATATATATATATATATATATATATTGAGAGAGAGAGAGAGATCAAATCATTTAAGGGTAAAGAGAGAGGGAAAATAACTACATGCGTTCAGCCACATCTCTTCGTCGGGGCATCATCTTTTTGTAGTACACCTAGAGGCAAGTCAGTATGACAGAGATATTCCTCTCCAAGCTAAAAGTATGGAAGGATATGAGATCTACACGTTAACTGAAACACTTGTCAGTTATACACCCCAGAACAACACCGCCCTCTTCTTCAAATAAGCACCTTTTATGATGGTGATCTGCTGTACTTTCCTATATGCTAATTTACAGTTTAGTAGAGCATCGGATCTTTTCACGGCACTGTAAAAATACTGCTCTTTCGTCAGTACCCCTATCTACCTTACACAATCAACTCAGTTGAATTTCATATGACACAAAGTTAAATGAATATGTAATATGCTATACAAGTGAGTATTAGTTACGCTAAACTGTACTGTATTAGTAATTAGTTTAGTATATATTATAAAATAACATACATTTAGGTTATTTCCACACATAAAACATTTAACCTTGCTGTTGAATAGTACAATAGTTATTGCCACAAACGAGGTGACGTTTTATAGCAGCTGACTCTCTTCCAGCGTTCTTGCCTTTCAATCATGTGGGTTACTGAACGTGAAGTCGCATGGTTTAGTTGTTAGAGTATTCGGTTCACGATCGTAAGGTTGTAAGATTGCTTCCTGGCGGCGCATTTTGCCCTTAAGCAAGACACTTTGTTTCACGTTGCTTCAGTCCTCTCAGCTGACAAAAATGAGTTATACCTGTAAATCAAAGAGCCAGCCTTGTCTCATTCTGTGTCACGCTGAATCTTCCTGGCAACTACTTTATGAGTATACGCGTTTGTGGAGCGCTCAACCATTAGCACATGAATATCACAGCACACTGTTCTGTTGATTGGATCAACTGGAATACTCACGATCATAACTGAAGGATGCAGTTTACGGAAGGTATTAAACAAGCAGTTACATGTGTGAGCGGGCACAATTTAATTTATACTGTAAAATACTATATAATGGGCAAATATATCATATTTATAATATTAAATGTAAATCCGAATACTTAACATTACAGTTTGAAATTTAAAATTGTGTCGAGGTATTTAAAACACTGTGCTCCACATAGCCGTAAGTATACATCATGTTTGGATGCAGCTCTGGAAAAGTAGAATGAAAGCGCAAGGTTACATAACTGATATTTCGCTAGCATACAGCAGAAGACTTGAAACGTAATAAGCCTTAGAATTATAGCTGAGTAATTTCATTTCTTATACTAGAGATTTCCGCCAGAGACAGAGATAGGTTCGTTCTCGCTAATGCTAGCATTTGTAACAGAATTTACAAATGGTCATGAAGATCTTTGACACTCTTTAAAGGACTAATATTTATATCTAATGCGGCAAGCACCGTGTAGTAGCAGAAAGCTGTTGACGAGGTGTTGTGGAACATGCATGACTCCCTGTTGATATTAGTAACCTTAAAGTACAGCTTTACTTCTCTGAAGAATATAATATCACATAAATTTATTCCTTTCTACAGGAAAGCGATGTGTTCGGTGATGACCAGTCGACCTATGAAAGGTTATACGAGACGTTTATGCTCTTTGTTTGATGTACCGTATCAGGCAGCTCTAAACCATTCCAATGTATACCCACCTCATTCTTTCCATCCTATAAATTGTTAATATCTATTTCTCTTTTTCTTACATTTAGGGCATTTCATGTACATCGAAGCCTCAGCTAAAGGACGTGGACACAGAGCCGTTCTCAAATCCCCAATTTACAGAGCCTTCAACCAACAATGCGTTCAATTCTTTTACCATATGTATGGCAATCATATTGGCACTCTTAACGTTTTCACACAGGTTTGTTATTTCTAACTATTTCGTTAGACAGTGTTTAAATTCTTTTTAAATTTTGTTTTGCGAGTGAAGACAGTGTTGAATTACTGTACAATTAATTATTTTGATTAATGTTTAATATGAGTTGTGTGGCGGAGACGGTAAAGCGTCCTTTTAAAATGCCTTACAGTATTTCGTTAAGTTTTTCCACATATGAGCTGAAATCCCGTCAGAATCGATTTTGTCTTTCATCGTCCCAGAATCTGTAACAATAATACAAGTAAAGCACTAGAACCGATTAAATCAACCGATTAAATCAACCGATTAAATCCCCCAACGTATGACGATGTGCCAATGAAAAACCGTAAAAGTTTGAGACAATAAAGGCTGTGGGGTGCTATCTGCAATATATGAACAGCTTTGCCAAATTCATAAGTGTTTCGTAATCCTGCAGTGATGAGTTCTAACCACCACCACCACCACCCCTACCATCAACACTCTCTTCTGTTTCTAGACGAGTCAGATAGTCCTGCACTTTCTGCAACTCACCTAGATATCTGAAATAAGGATCAGTTACTTTTCTGGGAAAGCTAACACCGACACAATATCGTATTATCCAGTCTTCAGTTTATTGTTCATTCGTTTATCACTACGGAAACCGAAATCGACCCTTGGCAATGAAGATCTTTAAGATTTTGAAAAGAACGGTTTATAATTCACACGGTAAGCGCCGTGTCGTACGACTAACTCCCAAATTACAAGATGAAGCAGATGATGAATATCCTTGTAGAGATTCTTTTTTATAACATTCAAGCTTTGGCGGTGTGATCGAAGATTCATAGCTATAACGGAGGTTAGAAATATGGCAGCAGATTTTGTTCGTTGAGGTTTTCTCCCAGTTTTACGTGTATGTGAGATGGTGAAAGTGCATTGTTCTTATCTTGCACAGCTGTGCTGCTTTTACACAACTATCTTAGACCAGTTCAAGAAAAACATTTGGTTGACTTACAAAGAGCCACGATGGTGTCTCTTCAGTGCCTCTTAGTTAGCCATGAGCATATACCTTGATCACGGTGCCAACCACATTATTTTATCAGTATAGTTAGCTTTATACATGAGTTATGAAATGAACCTCAGTTCTACAAGCTAACGAAAGGCTGATCAGTTTTACAGAGCAGTTCTTGTGTTACTTCGAGAGTGATAAACTGTTTTATCTTGTGACACCTATATTCACCGAGAAACAGAGTAGATACCTTGTCCATGGACACATCAATCAGTTGTTTTGTACTCTACTGATTTCGTTATCTACACTTCCCAGTTACTTAATAATGGATCTTCGATTTGAACTGTATGTTCAAACTGAACTGGCAAAACCTGCGTGGATGTATTGCTGTGGTTGATGAAGACTGCCAGTGGTCTATAGTATTTGCTCTAGCTTTATTTATTGTGCTAGAATTACTGATGATAGCTCACACACACACACTTCTTCACCAAAACGTGGTAATAATTCAAATAAAGAGGGAGATGAATAGTAGAGATCGTGATGTACAGAAGTCTTTCGATTCGTCCTTCTACGTTGTGAATTCAAATCATAATACACTAAAAAATTACTTGAAATGCATTACATTCATTTCATCAACTCTAAGCCTTTTCCTCCTCATCCCTGCACACACACACACACACACCCACACACACACACACACACACACACACATACTCTCTCACACACACACACACACACACACACACACACGCACACACACATAAAGCTGCCAGTACGCAGAATAAGATCTTAACCGCAATCTGGAGATTGAAGGGGATTCTCTTCGCTAACACCTATTTGTTCTTTTCATAAAACAGAGCCTTTGGGTCTAGTAAAAGTATACAATATTTCAGAGAAAATTCAATCTTTAGTCATTTATGAATAGCTCAGCTCTCCTTTCATGTAATTTGATTACATCCTTCTCGTATTATAAGAAGAAAAATTTCAAAGAAACCAGTAACTTGAACAAGAGTGTCAAACTTTATGAAGCATCGAACCTTCTCTCTAAGGCTAAGTAAAATTCATGACACTTATGAAAATGAAATCTTTTAAATTTAATTTCAGTTGTTAAATATCGTGATTACTATGAAATAAATAAATCGAGATGCTTAACAGAGCTTAATGCAGTAAACTATAGCCAAGGGGACTTGCTAATAGAGGAGCAACTTCCACAACAAAAGTGATGCATTTTCCTTTGTTCGTTAATGCTTTCCAACTAGGTTATTGGTTTTTTGGAAGCAAATCATTA
Source organism: Octopus bimaculoides (assembly GCF_046866305.1). Taxonomy (NCBI): domain Eukaryota; kingdom Metazoa; phylum Mollusca; class Cephalopoda; order Octopoda; family Octopodidae; genus Octopus; species Octopus bimaculoides. The sequence goes on from NC_142929.1 coordinate 92,482,585, forward strand.
TGAAAATAAATAATAACTATTTTCCTAAAGGAATGGATCCCTGCCTAGATCTACTTTTAAAAGAGAAATAATCTTATCCACTTCTTTTATCTGTCTTGAAATTATAGGAAAATAAAATAACTTTAGGAGGATTTAAAGACAAAGATTTTGAAAAGCTGAGTTTATTTTTGCTATGTTTTGTTTACCAGACTTGAACTAGCAGACCTGTTAAAAGACCTTCTAACCATATCATCCCATCTTTCCGTATATATGAGACTACATTTTTCCAATGTACCTTTCCTTTTTTGAAGATCTAGGTCGGTGATTTATAGAGATTTAGTTGCTATTTCTTGAAGATCAGGCGCCCATTTAAACGGTCCCTCGCTGACTCCAAAGTAGTTGCCAATTCTGAACCCCTGTCTTTATACCGTTTTTACATTTAGAGAATTAGGAGACATTTGGTTGCAAGAAGAGAAGGACCTTTGGATATGAACATATTTTTAGTATTTCATTCATCTCAATGAGATACGAACTTATAAATGCATGCCACCATTCTATATATCTGTTTTATTACACTTGGCTTGAACCATTCGTTATATTTCCTATCTTAGTTAAAGGAATTGAAGCAGTTCTCATAGCGTTTATCGAACAATCTAGATGTTCCACTGACTCACGATGGTCAAGAAGTTGCATATATCTGTTCCCAACTCCATAGATATGTAAAACAATTAGTGAAAACATCGAGCATATTACTAAGCCATGCTCAGACACGAGCGGCAGTTGTGCTGCTTTTTCTTCTTTTTTACTTTTTTTTTTATTTCTCAGCCACAATGCTTGTTAATGCTAGAATATCGAGAAGAAAATAATATAGACGACAAAAAAATTCAGAATAACAAATTCGGCGAATTATTATTCCTGGCAAAGGAATCAAAAATACTATTTGGAAAATCCTAATCTTAGTAATGATTTCCGATAAAAGCCAAAAATAATCGTTTTATCTTCAAATGAAAAAGAAATCTGTCATTTGTAAATATTACTAAGTTAACTTGGGAGGATGTTATTTATGCAACAGGAATGTAACGCTTTGGTGCGGCATCTAATGATAAGGAGCAGCGAATAAATTTCAAGGCAAGTTGCTGATATAACAAAATATGTATTTCTACTTTACTTTCAGTATCTCTCTTCTGCTTTCTCTTTGTTGCTACGTCATACATGCTCACATTTATTTCCATGTGTGTCTATGAGTGTCTGTTTGATTTTCTTTTACTTAAAGAGTCTGAAGGAAAAGACAGGACTCATGACACTTGCAGTCCCAAGCGACAATGGTATGACCAATGTCGATGATGTTCTGTTTAAATTGTTGCAGCTCAACATCTGCGAGAATGACATGAGCAGGGGGAGAAATTCTAGAGAGCTGATGTTCTGGAGAGGATGAGCTGTGCATAGTGGTTTGTGCGGGTCGGGGTGGCGGTTGATGCAAGAAGGTGAAGAGAGGCAGAGAAACGAGTGAGTCGGGAATGACTGAGTGATGGATGTACGAGGTTAGTAATGATAGTAAAGACTAAGAGAGAAGAAAGCATACCTATAGGCTAGACTTTTCACTGAGTGAATCAGCCGAGTGACACTTATGTGCATCTGGTCCGGGATGTCTGTACATGTGGGTACAGTATTCCATTGTGGGCTTCACTCGAGTTTGTAGAGTGTCAGCAAATTTTGTGAGCTGAAATAACGCCTGACTCTGAAGAAAAGGGGTAGTTTTTGAGATGCGATCCTAGCTATACTAAGGATAGGCTTTCGCCAAGAGAGATCCTAGGGGATTATGAGGCCTAACATTTGGAGAGATTGTAAGGACTCTAACTGAGTGATTTTAACGTCTAAGAGGTGCGTGGTGTGGTGACGTTTTATTGACATGGTAATCCTTGAGATTTTTAATATTAAGATTGGCATGGCTCAAGGATATCGTGTATGGAATCGACGCAAATCTAGGTTGCTTGTGAATAATGATGGTTAGGAAAAGTTAAGGAGGAATAAAGGATTACATTATCTGGATAAGAGTTTGCATTGTTAGATGTGGTGGCATGTAGGTCATTGATGTATAGAAGGCAAAAAATGAGAGACAAAACCGAAGCCTGGAGAACACCAGAGCTGACTGAGAAAGAAACAGAAAGAGTGCCGTCAACAGACACTACAATGGTTCAATCTGATAGAAAGCTATAGATTCAAGAGATCAAAGATTGATGGAAAGGTACGTGAGACGATTTGACTGAAAGCTGGCATATCAGAATGGTCGAAGACTTTCCTGAAGTCTACAGCAACAACATTGCTTTCGCCAAGCCTTTCTCAAACGATATTCCATTGATAAGTGACATAAGAGAATAACTCTTTAACTAATCTGGCTCTATGGAAGCCCTTCTGGTGATCAGTGAGAAGGAAGATATTCAAGTTGTAGAACGTCAATGCTAACGGTTTCCATTACCGTGGAGACGTGTGTGGGAGGGGGGAGAGAGAGAATGGACTCTGAATGATGTGGCTGGGAATCAAGCTTCTTACCACACAGCCACGATTCCTCTCCCTCTCTCTCAGCACCATCTCTTTCTCTTTCTGTATACAAGTTCTTCCTAACTCATTTTATGGACTCCGAAATGATGAAAGGCAAAGTCGACCTCGGTGGAATTTAAATTCAGGACGTAAAAACGGACGAAATGTTGCTAAGCATTTTGCGCGACTTGCTACCGATTTTGCCACCTTGCCACCTTATATTTCTTATATTGTATTTTGTATTAAATGCTTTCAAAATATCATTATTCGGGTTGACTTTACTATTATAATATAATATATATAGATGCATGTATATATGTGCATGTGCAGATAGATGGATAGATAGATAGATAGATAGATAGACAAACAGACAGACAGACAGACAGACAGATATACACATACATACATACATACATACATACATACATACATACATACATACATACATACATACATACATACACATACACCGTATTACACATGGTCGTTTATCTGAATTTATCCGCTATTTTAAGACTGGATAGCTTTATGAGCGGTTGATTAAATTTCTGTGATTTGGGGGGAGGGGTTGTTTTTGTTTATTCCTTTTGTTTTTGTTTTTTATTTTAAAAAGAAACAAAATTTCAATATAGTCATGAGGAAACGACATAGGGCGAAACTGTCGGAGAGTGAGCGTTTGACACAAATATACGCTGATGCAATAAGGTTGGAACGTGGAACTATTTGGTTGTGATAATCACACCTTAATAAATGTACGAATGTCTACACAGGCAACAGCTTCCCGCCGTCCAAAGATCTCCACCCCCAACATTATAGTTTTTTTTTAGCAAATGTGATTATGTGTCCGTGTCAGAGAAGGAACTTCTATATAGTCGTTTGGTCTGGTAGAAACAATAGAAAAATTTCCCTCAAATCATGAATGGACGCATCTGCTACTGTAGTTAGATGACGAGATTATCAGATCTGGAATGCCTTTTTATCATGGTTCTTCTCGGTCAGAACTGACTTGAGGCTATACAATATGTTATTTGGTATTCTTTAGAAATTGTAAATCAAAGAACAACTATTAATGCTGTTATTACCATTGCTGCTGCTGTTCTGTTGTTGCTGCTGCTATTGCTTCTGTTGCTGCTGCTACTTTGTAACTAAATCGAAAGATGCTGACATTTATTTCACATCAATTTTAATTATCTTCATTCTCTTAAATCGCAGACTAAAATGGAAACAGATCCTCGAGCCATATGGAGAGCTTATGGTAACCAAGGTAACGTTTGGATAAAAGCGCGTCTATCAATTCCGATAAACCTTGCCAAGACCGGATATCAAGTAAGTTGCTAATCTTTGGATTATAACGTTCAATAGAATCTGTATATTATTGTTGTCATTATAATAACAATGATTAGGGCGGCGAGCTGGCTAAACCGTTAACATGCCGGCAAAATGCTTAGCTACATTTCGTCCGTCTCTACGTTCTGAGTTAAAATTTCGCCGAGGCCTACTTTGCCTTTCATTCTTTCAGGGTCAATACATCAAGTACCAGTTGAGGACTGGGTCGATGTAATCGACTTAACACCTCCCCCAAAATTTCAGCCCTTGTGCCTATAATAGAGAGCATTATGATAATAATGATTAAGGTAGTGAGCTGGCAGAACCGTTAGCAAGCCGGAAAATATGTTTAAAACATTTCGTCCGTCCTCATGTTCCGAGTTTAAATTCCGCTGAGATCGACTTTCCTTTCATCCTTTCGGGGATGAATACCAGTCGAGCATTAGGGTCTATGTAATTGAATAACCCCTTCCCATAAAAAATTCAGGCTATGTACCAATAGAGAAAGGATTATAACGATGTTTAAGACGGCGAACTGGGAGAATCGTTAGCGCGTCGGAAAAAATACTTGGCGGCTTTTCTTTATGTCTGAGTTCAAATCCGCCGAGGTCTACTTTGCTTTTCATCCTTTCGGGGTCGATAAAATAAATACCAGTTGAACCCTAAGATCGATGTAATCGACTTGCCCCACCCACTTAAAATTTCTTGTCTTGTGCCTATATTAGAAAAGATTATTTGTATTATGAAGAGAGCGTGGACGGTGGTGTGTGACAGAGACGGTGTAGCATCGGACAAAATGTTTTGTTGTATTAAGTTCCGTCCATTTACATTCTGCGTTCAAATCCTTCTTGGCCTGATATTGTCTTTCCTCTTTCGGAGTAAAAAACGTACAAGTGAAGTTTTAAGTCGAGATGATTATTTTCTTACAACCCAAATTGTGGCCTTGTACCTATTTAGAAATCAATATTCATAATAAACCGTCGTACACACAGTGAACAGCGAGTATCAAAACGAAGATTTGCATGTTTATTCCTGATACGCTTCGGCAGATTCGAACATGAATCATCATATGCGCATTGAACAGCGAGGATCAAAGCGATGAATTGCATTTTTTTTATCGGTTGTTAGATATCAGCACGGATCAGTAAACAGTTTGTTCGCTAAAGTTATAAACAAGACCATCGGCTCGTTTGATATTCAGTAGATCGAGAATGCTTCTGGCAGACATTACAGAACAATGCCGAAAAACTGGTTTTCCCAGAATACTTTGTACTAATAAGTCGAGTGTGTTCTGAACACACATTGGTCCTAAAGAAGTTGTTCTAACAGCAATCAGTATATTCACGTTCGAATCTGCCGGAAGATATTGGTTTCAAATTTTGGCAGAAGGTCAGCAAGTTTGGGAAAGAGGGTAAATCAATGATACCGACCCCAGTGCTCAGCTAGTACTTATTTTAAATTTGCCGGAACATACTAAGAACAGATATGCAAACTATCACTTATTATTTACCATCAGCATAAAAGCAAGGGTAATCATGGATAACAGAAACGGTAGAGTGACAGAGAAAATGAAGAACGTTATTAAATTATGTTCGTTTTCTTTCTGAACCTTGGTGGTCAGTTATTATAAGAGAGATAAGCTTTTCTAGATAAATTGTGTCGGACTTCGAGATTTGAATTTTAAAGTTTAAAATATTTCGTTAGTCATATTGTTATCGATAATGTTTTTAACTGCATAACTGGGCGCATGGAAACATGTGTGCTTTGAGGATGTGAAGCGTTTTTGATTTTGTTAGGTGGGGTTGAAGTGTGTTGTTGTGGGAGTATTAAGATTAAGTCATATAAGTAGTGTTTAGTAGTACTATACTCAGTACGTTGTGTATGTATGTATGTATGTATATATCTGCCTTTGTTCTTTTTGGTTATATACTTACCTGCCTCTTTCTTGTGTCATTACCAAGACAGGTATTATTTATTTTGAGATATGTATTTGTTTTCAACCCCCAGATTCTAACTACCTAATATTTCCAGGCCTTTGCTTTTGGTTAGTAATTTCATTTCTTCCAGAGACACATTGTCTCAAATGAAACTGATACAGCGATTAAAAGACATTTTTCTCCGAAGATTTTTGATAATAATGGGGCGGGTGAATTGCAGACGCTGAAGAAACTCGTGAAGCACGACGTCGGTAAATCAAAGGATGAATTCGTCGAATGCCAAATAAGTTTAATTACAGTATGAAGTAGAAACCATTTTGAACGACATCCTTTTAAAGTGGTAATTTGGAATAATTGAAGGAATATCGGCCAAAAATCCTTGCAAATACAAGTACGGTAGTTTAGATACTGAACCTAAATCCTACTATTATAGCCTTTGCCTCTCATATTTCCGAAAAATCAATAAAATTCTAGTCAAGTATTGGGAATCGATATATAATCGATCATACTCTCTCGAAATATGTGACTTTGTACCAATCTTAGAAATTAAAGCATATTATCTGCTTGAGACATTTTACTCAGAAAGAAAAGCAAGCAACTTTCATAAGGCGTTTCTGTAGGTTAACCTATTAGCAACTGGAAACTACCATATTTGATTATGTGTAACACGCATTCTCGTGTAAGTTGCACACTGACTTTGTGAGGAAATTTTGAGAGAAAGAAAGAATTTATTTAAATTCAAACAAATAATTTGTTCGTTTATCAAAAGTTTGAATTTTTGTGCTATACAGATATTATGAGTAAACTAGAATTTCAGACGAGAAAAATTAAATAAATTGTTTCAAATTTTGATACTAAGCCAGCTATTTTAGGATGAGGGAGCTAGTTAACTACATCGACCCCAGTTCTCGACTGGAACTTATTTTATAAACCCCCGGAAGGATAAAAAGCAAAGTCGACCTCGGCAGCATTTAAACTGAGAGCGAAAAGTCGAAAGAAATCCCGCAAAGTATTTTGCCTGCAACGATTCTGTCAGCTCGCCTCCTTAAATAAATAAATTAATAAAAATCACTTTAACCGAAAAAAGTACCTTACAAAACGAAAATAAATAGATAAACTTTAATTTCTTATTGTCATAAGAACCCCTCGCCACAAGAAGAAATACACTTTAGAAGGAGTCAATTAGATAGCAGTAAAAGCCCATAAAAGAGGTAGGATAGGGGTGACATTAACTCTTGTCATTATTTTCAGGCAAAGGGACGATGCTATGAAATATAGGACACATTACTGGGATCTAGGAAAACATTAAAAGCTCAGAGGGAAAATTTTTATAATCAAGGTATAGCAAAAGCCCGTGTAGTTGTACAAAAATTAAATTTTAATTCAAAAGTTAAAAAAAAAATTAAGCGGTATTAGAACCATGTTAAATAAGAGGGATATACAGATCAGTTTAAACATTAAAAAGACGATAACTACTATGTAAAATCACCCTAATACCTCATCATTATTTAACTCTTAGGTGGTCGCTTCAAAGGCCACCCAAACAATGATCGCGACTTACATATGGAATTTATATTGAAAAATATACATATTATCTATTGATTGGGAGTAAGGATTCAGAAGCAGTATAATAAGATAAATGGTTCAATAACATATAGACTTAATTAAATGTAAGTATACAAGAAAAATTTAACAGGTACGAAAATTGTGTACTGATATAATTAGATATAACAATATAAAAAATATAGCAAACATACACACATACAAAAAAGATTTATATATTTATATATATATATATATATATATATATATATATATATATATATATATATATATATATATATATATATACTAAGTTTTGAATGGTACAACAATGCACTATAATACAAAAAATGGACTATATACCTGTTGTAATTTAGTTATCCATAGTCCGATGATATTTCGGAATACAATTCTTTCTTCAGATATTCTTAGATGGAGTCGCTGCTATAATCTGTTTTCCAACGGCTTTTCTTTTTTCGGAAGCATCTCAGCAGTGGTCTCACGAAGCTCCTTCCGGAATTCCTCATGAGAAGTGCGTACCTTAGGCACTTCTCTATATCTCTATATGGCTGCGCCCTCCGTATTATATCCCATTTAAGGCTAAATCTACTCCTGCTTTCCAAGATCTTACATGATAAAGAAGTACTATTAGCTTTATGTCTAAGTCTATACGATGAAAGATGGTTATTAATACGCTTTTTCATATTTATTGAACACCCTATATAGATAAAACTACCAGTTTAAGTCAAAATTGTACAATTGTAAACTACGTTTTGGATTTTACCCTACAATTGCAGCCGGAAGTATTATTATTATTATTATTATTATTATTATTATTATTATTATTATTATTATTATTATTATTATTATTATTATTATTATTATTACTACTACTACTACTACTACTACTTCCATGAACTATAGTATCATTAAATTAATTGCAGAATCACCAGGTGCTGCGCCAGTAATACCTGGGCTAGTATAAACATCGGAGCCACAGTTTATATTATATATATTAGACATTATTTCTATTGTTCCAGATTCCTACATGTCCACTATTACTATCATCATTACAGAGGTTTAAATTATTATTGTCAATACTATTATTATTATTAATTCCTCTAGCTAATTTTATATTCCTTCTATTAAATCGGGCAATGATAGTTTATTGAGAACGGTAGAATATGACATTCTGACTGCCTTACGGGAAAATATTCTATTATACCTATGGGATGCAGGGAAGCTTTTATCTAAAATTATCATAAATTTATTATATATGTTGGTAGATATAGCACAGTTAAAAGGAACATTGTACCAAACTACATTGCTCTCTCCAGACTTCTTATGCTTATGAGGGTGGATTCCACCTACTCTTCTTTCGCCTTCCGAACTCACAACTTGATTATTAAGTATGGCTACACTATTGGTATTTATCTCATCATTAGAGGATGACCCTCACTGAGTTCTATGCCACTCCAAAATTGTAGTTCTTCTCTTAGGTTATTCTTGCTGCAATAGTGACATGAAATTCTTTCATTCTCTAGCTCTGACAAAATGTTTGAGAAAAATTATATTAATATATCTTGTCTGCTGAAAATCCATGTTTATTGCAACCTAAGATAGAAATGTATTTAAACTGATGTAATGCTTGCATTGTTCAATTAAATGGAGCCAATTCAAACGGTAGTATTGCACTAATACTTGACATCCTGTTACTCATTTTGATTTTATATTCACCTTACTTCGAGCTGTGCGGATAATACCGGACTGACCTGGTGCCTCAACTTAAGTACCTAATTCAACGGAATCTTATTTATTCCTTATATATATGTGTGTGTGTGTGCGTGTGTATGTAGTTAATTTGAGGAAGTTAAGTCCTAATTAGGGATTATATAATCCAAGGTATTCCTCTGGTTCAATCCGCATCATATAATGGTAAAGACATTTGTATATGTTTAGGATTATTGAAATTATTAATATAAAGGGAAAAATTAGGAGAAGTAAACGGAGAATAGGTGGATGTAATTACTGATTTATTTGCATGTTGTAGAAAGATGACGTGTCTTTAAAAAAAAAAACATTACAAATAAATTGGAAGCTCTTAACTTTTTTGAGCTTCAGCTTCCAATATATTTGTAATATTTTTTAAAAAAACGTCATCTTTCTACAACATGCAAATAAATCAGAAATTACATCCACTTATTCTCCATTTTCCTCACCTTGTTTTTCCATATATATATATAATTACCAATAATATGATTACATTTGGAATACTTAAAATTATGAACCGGTGCAAGGATACGTTGTTAATTTTTATTCACTGTCTCTGTCATTTTTGAGGCATTGAATTTCATCTTCGCTGCTCTCGTTTTGGACACCTTGAAATTCTTCCTCACTGCTGCCGTTTTCAAAACTTTCAAATTTTTCTGCTATTCATAAATTATTTCATCTTGTATGCCATCTAAGGCATTACTAATACTACACTCCTTCAAAAGTTTCAAGAAGCATGATATTGCATATGCAGCTAATATCTTCTCAATAAATTTGTGGCAGCGTGAAATCATCTCTTTAAAATCATTTATATGTAGAATTTTTCTAGTGTTTCTCGTTTGAAGAATCACTATCACTGTCCGTTACTGCGTCAGTGTATCATAAAGGAAGCTACCGCATTTTCCTTTCTTCTCTTCTGCAACCAAAAGACGGTGTTCATGAGAGGTTAGTGATAAATGTCTGCTATCGAATGATTTACTTCGGAGATGTTGACAGCAGTCACCCAATTCAATATCTACATGAGACAAATCATATCTAGCTAGATTAGTATTTATTAAAACGGATCTCCGTCGCTAACAACGATGAGTATTTATTCAGCTGAATGGCCTTCTCAGTAAATTGTGTGTAAGTGGTAGTTTACTTCGAAAAGACGTAAACCCATTGACGTAACCCTCAAGCAGAATCATCGAGACGCAGGGTGTGTCGAGGGTGGGTTTTTAATTACGGTTTCCCCACACACAGCTTCCACCTACCCATTTTCACTCATAAGATTTAGGTCGACTTGAGACCATAATATGAAACACATGCCCAAGTTTTCGCGCAATGGGATTGAACTCAAAATCTCACGATTGCAAAGTCAGATTCGTAATCAAAACCACCATTGGTTTTACTGTGAACATCTTCCCTACATTCAACACTATCATTACTCTTGGCCACATCTGAGTGACCGAACCTATTTTACAGACCGACTGGCTACTTAAAGATAAACTATCATTTGGCATACACTTTGTACTGCACGCCATCCAAATCGCTTATTTTCTAGTATATATAAACAAACAGTCTACATTTACGAAGCTTTTTCTTAGAAAAGATTTTCTGGCTAAACCAAGGGTTGATAAGTGCAATCGCACAGTGGTACATTCATCTATGTACGTTTAATGTTTGTGTTCTTCTGTGTGTTAATCCGTATCTCGAAAGGTAACCTGGTAATCAGTTATCACTACCTAACTCTGTCACTATTTTCAGCTTCCCTTCAAACAAATCTTTTTCCGCGCCATGCATACATCAGATTTTACACAAATCTACGCAGTTTTCGAATTATTTATCTATTTATTTCTCTATTAATAACTTTATCTGTCACACACCATCTGCTTCTCTCTCTCTCTCTCTCTCTCTAAACACAAATACACACAGCATGAACAAACCACAACTGGCGAACTTCAAGCTTACTGCAAACAAATTTACACATGTGTGTGTGTGTGTATTTATATTTATATTTATATATGTATACGTATATATATATATATATATATATATATATATATATATATATATATATATATAACTTGTAGTTACTTCCGTATCATGGCTTCCCGCTGTTATCCAAGATTTCAAAACACTGAAGTTCAATGGTTCGTAATAGTTTTCTGTCTCTCTCTCATCTCTCTCTCTCTCTCTCTCTCTCTATATATATATATATATATATATATATATATATATATATATATATATATATATATATATATATATATATATATATATATATCACTGACGCTGCACTGAAACGTATTTCGACAGAGTACTTATTTTTTATATTGTAATTCATTCAACGCCTTGTTGTTTCTCATGAGCCGGTAAGGGAACCATGAATCGGGATATCAAACAACTTCTACATCGTAAGTGATATTGGGTGTGTATATATGAACATCACTTACATCGACCTCAGTTCGTAACTGGTACTTACTTCATCGACCAAAAAAGGATAAAAGACAAAGTCGACCTTGGAGGTATTTGAACTCAGAACGTAAAGACGGACGAAATGCCGCTAAGTATTTTGCCCGGCGTACTAACAATTCTGCCAGCTCACAATATTAATAATAATAATGGTTTCAAATTTTGGCACTTAACCAGCAAGTTCGGGGAAGGTGGCTAGTCGATCATATTGACCCCAGTATTCAACTGGTACTTATTTCATCGACTCCGAAAGGATGACAGTAAAATGGACGACGGTCGAAGTTGAACTGAGCATATGACGAAATGCCACTGGGAATTTTGACCGGCGTACTAACGATTCTGCCAGCTTGCCGCCTTAATAATAATAATAATAAGAAGAAGAAGAAGAAGAAGATCAACAACAAACACCACGGGAACAAATAATTTGATCAAGGCAGCAAGTACTGTTGTAGCAGAAAATGTCAAGACAAGAAATATAATGGGAGTAACAAAAGAAAAGATCCATGGGGAGGGGAGAAAAATACAGTCGGGGTTAGATATGCTCTCGAAGGACATTTCCGTGTTAGACCGAAAAGAGAAGGGGAGCTTAAAAGCGAACGAAAATATAAGGTACAGAGCAGGAAGTATGATATTGAAAGAAAGGGCCTGAAAGTGGTAATGGAGGACTAAAACAGCGCCTCATTGCAAAGAAAGCATAGATGGTAAGATACGACCAAAGAATGAAGAGATACCAGCAGAATAGGTTATTCAGAGTAGATCAGAAGAGATTCGACAAAGAAATAAATGGAGAGTGTACAGATGAAAAGTTGATATCAGATAACATTGAAAGTCAAAGGTTTCGGAGTGACATTTGGAGCAAAGACAGTGCACTAAAAGAATGCTATACGGCTGAAAAAAAATGGAGTCATGCCACTTGAGCAGAAGGGCTGCAAGCGTAAGTGCAGAGGTACCAAGGATCAACTCCTGGTTGACAAAACTGTACTTAGAGACTGCAAGAGGAGAAAAAGTAAGTTAGCCATGTCATGGACCAATTATCGTAAGGTGTACGATATCCCACATTCTTGGATTATGGAACGTATGAACCTATTTGGTATTGCATCAAATGTTGAGCGATTGCTTGGAAAAAGTATGGTGAAGTGGAGGATGGAACTGACAGCATATGGAAGAAGTTTAGGGACAGTAGAAATTAGGAAGAGCATCTTCCAAGGGGACTGCCTGTCCCCATTGATCTTTGTACTGTGAATGATCCCACTAACGCTGATTCTGAGAAAGCAAAGGCTGGGTATTTATTCAAGAGCTGCCAACAAAAAGTCAACCATTTGTTATTCATGGATGACCTCAAACTTTATGGTAAACATGAATCCTAAGTTGTTCCTTCGTTGATATGGTGTATACCTTCAGTGCTGATATCAGAATGGAGTTCGAACTGAAAAAGTGTGATGTGTTAATCATGAAGAAAGGCAAAATCAAATGTATTGACGGGTTATCGATACCGTCGGGGGAGGTTATGAAGCAGATAGAAGAGACGGGCTATAAGTACTTGGGGATTTTGGAAATAGATAAATTGATGGAGAAAGAAATGACTGAAAAATTTAAAGTAGAGCACTTACACAGGCTGAGACTGATCCTTAAGTCGAAATTAAACGGACGGAATAAGATTGAAGATATCAACACCTGGGCGGTTTCACTACTTAGATATGGAGCAGAGGTAATCGCATAGACAGTAGACGAACTAAACAGCTTAGACAGAAAGACAAGGAAGTTGCTGACTAAATATGGGATACTCCATCCAAAACATGACACAGATATACTGTATGTGTCAAGAAAAAGGGGGTAAGAGGACTGATTGGATGCGAACACAGCATTTGAGCAGAAGATGACAACATAGCATGGTATGTAAAAAAATGCCACAGAACCGCTATTATTGAAAGCAAGAAGGTCAAGCTTGTGTAGGATGGAAGATTGAAGAAATGAAACTGAAAATAGGTGAATAAAGAAAAGAATTCATGGACAATTTCATAGGGATGATGAAGATAAGACAGAAAGAGAAAAAGATGGTTGTGGATGACTAAAAGTAATTTAAAACCGGAAACGCATGCTCTAATCTGCGCTGCCTAAGAGTAAGCATTAAGAACCAATTACAGCAAATGCAGAATACAGAATACATTAGAAAGTGATAAGTGCAGAATTTGTGGACAAAATGGCATATTACCAGTCAATGAACGCCACTAGCCCAGAAAGAATATAAGAGACGTCATGACAATATAGCAAGGATTGTCCATTGGACATTTTGCAACAAGTATGGACTTGACAGAGCAAAAAAGTGCTACGAACATAAACACGAAGGCATCATCGAAAATGATAATGCAAAGATCCTATGGGATTTTATGATTCAGTGCGACCATGAGAAAGAGAACAGGAAACCAGGCATTGTGTTAATTGAGAAAGAAAGCAAACGATACTGGATCGTAGATATAGCATGCCCAGCTGACAAGGTATGCGATAAGGAAGAAAGAAAAGTCGATAGATATGAGAGGCTAGCTTGGGAGGTTAAGCAGTTGTCACTGAAAAAGGTGGCAATAGTACCAATAATTGTTGGAGCCCTGGGAACAGTGAGTAAAAATCTTGAGAAGTACATGGAACAAATAGGGGCTGCAATAAGGGTGGAACACTTGTAGAAAACAGCACTGCATAGAACCGCTCGAAAAATAAGGGGTGTTACTTTAGTTGACAGGTAGTGAACAGCTGACACTGTTGTACATCTTCAGCGTTAGAAGCTGTGCCAAGACAATAAAATGATGGTGATGATGATGATGATGAGGAGGAGGAGGAGGGGGAGGAGGATAAAAAAACAAAGTGTGCCTACGGTGTAGATATCAATAAGTTACAACATGATATATATTGATTGACACAAGTGAACATTTCTCAGTGAATTGAAATTTTCTTCTTGGTTGGAGAAAGAAAACAAAAACGAAACAGTAATTAGTAGCAACTTTCAAAGAAAGCAAAACATATTAGGATTTCAAGGAATTTAGAATTAATTTCCCGAAATTTGTCTAAATGTTTATAAGATCTTGTTTTTATTTGTAGGTTAAGTAATAACTATAGGTATGAAGCAGATAAAAGAGACGGGTTATAAGTACTTGGGGATTTGGGAAATGGATAAATTGATGAAATGACTGAAAAATTTAAGGTAGAGCACTTACACAGGCAGAGACTGATCCTTAAGTCGAAATTAAACGGATGGAATAAGATTGAAGATATCAACACCTGGGCGGTTTCACTACTTAGATATGGAGCAGAGGTAATCGCATAGACAGTAGACGAACTAAACAGCTTAGACATAAAGACAAGGAAATTGCTGGCTAAATATGGGATACTCCATCCAAAAAGTGACACAGACAGACTGTATGTGTCAAGAAAAAGAGGGGTAAAATATGGGGACTTTGCGGTAGTATGAGGCTGTCAGTCGATCCCTAGCTTCTGTAAGACTCTCCACAGCATGTCTCGCGGCAAGCAGACATACCTTTTCGAGGTACACACGACACGTGTACATCTCTTGATAATACTGCTAGTACTTTTCGAAGACGCTGTAGTATGAATATTCGATCAGCCGTGCTAGTCAAAGGCGGAATATATGCATGGATTGTCAGCTACCTCAGGCTCTTCCATATCACTACATCTCTTTTCCAGGCATCTGGCGAATACTTTACCAGAGAGGTTGAGCAAAGACATTCCTCTATAATTACAGCCCTGTCTATTGTCTCCCTTTTTAAAAAGTGAGATTACTACTCCGGATTGCCATTCTTTTTATGTCTTTCCAAAGATCTTGTATGCCTGGCGTAAGTCAGAGAGAATACTTCCTCTGTTTAAGGCTTTGAACACCTGGGTCGAATTCCATTCACCTCAACGACTTTGCCACGATTGAGTACTTTAAATGCTTTTGTAACTTCAGCCTCTATGAAGCTAGCCATCCCTCTTACATGCACCTTTTGTACACCTGAAGCTGTTATTGTTACCGGAACTAGGAAACCGACAACATATTCCCTCTACTACCGGAGAATGCATTTCTCTACGGTGAAAAACTCCAACCAAGTTCCTGACTGCAGGTATAGGGTAGGGAATCTTATTACGAAGTTGTCAGATAATCTGCAGAAAACTTTACTTGCTAGTCGAAAGTCAGATTCTGCACAAGATAATCGATGAATGATCAAAAGTCCATATGAATCTATATCTCTAATTTTGCTAGAAACGTGTATTCCAAGCACCGGCAAGGATTACAAACATTTTCTTATATATAATTAACTATACGCTGAGTTGCGTAATTTTATCGGGTATTTTCTGGTGTGTAGTTAATTACATAGCGTCATGTAATTATATGACGATATTTCGTATATGTGGTTAATTACATAGTGTCTCAAGTAATCGTTAGAAATGGCAGGAACATTGCGAAATTCAAGCAATTGTCTATGCAGTATGGCATCGTGGATAAAAACATGCCATCAGTCCTTATTGAGGAGAATTTATAACGACTAAATACTACTCTTGATTTCATTTCTATCAGCTAAATTGAAAATTCAGTTCCAGCGAGTAGGCTGCAGCAGATTTTGGTCTCTTAGCAGGCGGGTAAAATACAGGTTCTATTACGTCGCGTCTTTGCATTATTGAAATCGGAAATTTGACGTAAATATTGTTAGTCTAAAATTAGATACATACATATAAACATACATACATATACACATGCATACATACATACATGCATACATACATACATACATACATGTATACATACATACATACATACATACATATGTTATGCATTTTCTATCCAAGGACAGGAGATTGCTACTAAATACCTAATAAACAAAAGAGACAGTGAAGCCCTAGAAGTGAATCCTCGTTCGTGGACATTTTTCCTTTGCTTTTACGTATACCTACAATATCGACTCACTATTGCATTATATGCATGGTTATATCAATAAATCAACGCTCATCCGAAACAGCTGTAAAGGAAAGACATGATTAATTCGTATATGCAACTTTTATATAAATACCTTCCTTATGCTTTTTCATATTTGCCTGTCATGTATGTGTGTATGTGTGCGTGTGTGTGTGTGTGTGTGTGTGTGTGTGTGTGTGTGTGTGTGTGTGTGTGTAGATACATGTACATACATACACACATATTTCTGTATATATACAGTTTGTGAAGAATAATGTCATTTCTTACAAGTTTCCAACGGTCTGATTACTGGCTTCACAGCAGTTGCGATGGCGAGAATGGTAAAGAAGCATCTAATCAACCTGTGCAGCATAAATACCACTCGACATTTGGTTCGAAAACACTGCTCTATTAGTCTTTACGCCGACGATTATCTTTTTCTCTTGTATATGCATACATACACAAGAGCACACAAATGTGCATGCATACATATGTGTGTGTGTGTATGTGCGTTCGCGTGTGTGCGTGTGTTTGACCTCATGCATATTGAATTAAATTATGTATATGTGTATGTGTATGTATTTGTGTGCGTCATTTACCTTGATATGTTTGAATCCAAATCTTAACCGGATGAGCCAGGAAGTACTGTTGAACAGCTGACAACTGGAGCTTCAGTTTTATTTGTTACACATTACAAGGAAAATGAACGGGATATTGAAAGTGATGATGGAGGAGTATCAACCGTTTCAAACAGAGAGAATGCAAACGAGTGAGAAAAGTCTTTCCGGAGAGATTACACCTGTTCTACCGCATAGACACTAACAGTATGATAAATACCAGCTATCTTGAGATTGTTGCGAGTTTAACTCATCGAGTGGACAAAAAAGCTGAAGCCGAGATATCAGCAGTTCGTACCCTGCTCTTGATGTGATGCTTGTCTCAGTTGCAAATTGGCTGCAGTGGGGGTTACAAATATCTATTGTGCTTAAACTCTACACAGTCACTCGAGTGCAAGAAATAACAAACAAATTTCTCCCAAATACCACTCTACTGACTTTTTAAGATGTTTAAGTCGTATATAACGACATCCTGGACGCATTGTTTGGAAAAAAGAAGCAGGAACATCTTTAGGCTTTTTCAATGCAAGAATTTTATAGATACAAAAATTAGATACAAATGAGCGTGTATATACGTGAATGCATGTGATATACAAGAGTTTTGTATACGTATGTATGTGTTGATGTATGTAAATATCTATATACGTGAATGAATATATACGTGTGTATACATCTTCACAGATATACATACTTCTACTACTCACCACTGACCTGTTCTTTAAGCAACCTAACCTATATTCCCAATTCTCCATTCCACCATTTT
>NC_142929.1:92505449-92512949 GCF_046866305.1 Octopus bimaculoides
TATATATATATATATATATATATATATATATATATATATATATATATATATATATATATATATATATATATATATATATATATATATATATATATATATATATATATATATATATATATATATATATATATATATATATATATATATATATATATATATATGGTGGGGGAAGGCATATCTCTATGATAAGGAAGCTCATATAATAACCATAAGAACCGGAGTTCGATCACACTGCTCCCTGGGCAGCTGACTAAAGAATTGTGAATGAAATTGGGTAGTGGGGAAACTATGTGGAAGCCTCTTGGACGTCTGTCACTATAATGAGAAAAATTCAAGTTTTGTCACCCTAAAACTTCCTGATGGTTGCGTTAAAGGTTCAAGAGTTAGAAGTAATAGCCGTATAAACTATAATACAATAAGCAGGCAGTTTCATTTCTAATAATTATTCCAACAACTGGAATAATCATCGTACAAACCAATTTTAGATCCAGCATTAGGTCTCTTCAAACTGAGTGCACGACCTGATTTCGTAAGTATACCAACTGGAACTGTCTCAGTTTCCTTGTCTAGCTAAATAATAACATGAACATCTTGTGCAGTAAATAGAATCTGCAGAAAGACGGTTTATATATGCTGTGTTATTTCTTTACTACCCACAAGGGGCTACACACTGAGGGGACAAACAAAGACAGACAAACGGATTAAGTCGATTATATCGACCCCAGTGCGTAAGTGGTACTTATTTAATCGACCCCGAAAGGATGAAAGGCAAAGTCGACCTCGGCGGAATTTGAACTCAGAATGTAGCGGCAGACGAAATACCGCTAAGCATTTCGCCCGGCGTGCTAACGTTTCTGCCAGCTCACCGCCTTCTGCCAGCTCGCCGGTTTATATATGCTGTGTGTGTGTGTGTGTGTGTGCGCGTGCGTGCGTGTGTGAGTGTGTGCGCGTGCGCGCATACATGCATATGCAAATATTTAGATACATGCACAGACAAGTTATGTAATATACGCAGAATGCATTAATACAAGCACACGTGGGATTTAAATATATTTGTTCAGATTTGTTTTATTAAGTTAAGCAAACACTAAGAACATGGCATAGAGCCAATTTATGTAAGTATTCAAAGACAATATTGAAGTACGATTTTAATTCTTTCGACTGCTAGCCTCGTCTTTAATATTTCATCTGCATTTTGTTTCGATCGACGTACTTAATCCTGGATATGTACATTGTACTAGGATGAATTTAAACTAGAAATAATTATTTCGCTATTCTAAGTACTAACACACTTAACATGTGCACTTGTGCACGCGCACAGGTTTCACATCTAAGAAAGAAAACATGTGCGTTCCTAAGTTTTCTAAAATGAAATCGGATACATTTGTTAAGTAAATAATTTAAGTAATAGTTATTTGAACGGATGCTCACATTCTTCGCAAAGATATAGAATTTGTAATCAATGTAAATTTCTGCAGAAATCCTCAAGGAAAAATTAGTGGGATCATCTACTATGCCACTGACACATACACACTTAATGGTTATTTAAATTCATTTTTGACTAAGGTTAATATCAACACTAAGCTTTCTGGTTGAGTTTGGCAAATTTACTGGTTAAATCATACTGAAGATTTCTAAAATGGATGAAATGGTGCTATACATGATTACACTAAAAACTCTAAGAACTAAGCCATAGGTAATAACAAAATAAGAATTTAAAATATTTCTGTGTAAATGTATGAATGTGTGTGTGTGCGTGTGTGTGTGTGTGTGTGTGTGTGTGTGTGTGTGTGTGTGTGTGTGTGTGTACTCTATATCGCTTAGTTTTAAACTTAAGATTTCAATCCCGACTCATATTGTGAAGAAATAATTACTTCCCTTTGTAATAAAGGTCATCGAGAGCCCAACGCGTGTGCTATATATACTAATTGTTTCATTTCCATAGGTTTCTGTTGTTGTTTTCCGTAAGCTATGGAAAATTTATACCATAGTGGCATAAGAAATCCTTTTGTCACAACATATACCTTTCGCCATTTCTGATTTAGATGTCTCTCTTATTATTAAGGCTTTTATCCATATACCTTCCAGTTTCTCTTTTACAACACATTCTGAAAATGCATAAGATATTGTAAACACAGTTCTGCTGTTCCAGCCATATGTCTATAGGTTTAACTGTGGCTGTTATATTTAGCATTTTGAGTGACAAAAGAGAGGTTACCATCGTTGGTTCTCGTATTTCAGTTTGTGTATTGTTGAATAAAAAAGAGAATAAAATTAGCTAAACGTAAAAGAAAGATGGTTCTGTCTTCTACTGGATCGAATTCTGCCATAAAATTTACCTTTTACTTATTTATCTATAATTATTTTCTTTTGATTCCTTTTTATTATTCTCAGTTCACAAAATGATATAAATTTGAAGTAAAATGCGTTGCAATATTTGTTCCTAATCTTTATTATCTCAGTTTGAATCCTCACCAAGATCAACGTTGCTTTTCATAATTCGGGGGTTGATAAGTACCAGTTAATAACTGGAGGTCGATATAAAACGATTGATCGCGGCACACAGATTTCTAGCTTTGTGCATGTGTATAAGAAACCTTGGGCTTAAGACATGATTATTCAGTTCTATATTTAGAGATGAGGAATTATGTACATTATTTACATTTGACGGATATTTGTCCTCGTCTTGTTTGTTATTAATATATACCCTCCAGCCTACATTGGGTGTCTTGGGGAAATTTCGAACCTGGGTTCTCATTCCTAAGGTATTTTTCGATGTTATTCTTCTTCTTATTATTATTATTATTATTCAAGTCACTGCCTGGAATCGAACTCGGAATCTTGGGGCTAGTAGCCTGCGCTCTTAATCACTACACCATATGCCCGTGGGAAATTATGGAACTGATTTTAGGGCTTATAAATCTAATATTTTCCTATCCTTCCTTAATACCGGTTCCCATGTGCAACTCATATCTGCACTCGTTCTGCCCACGGGCATATAGCGTAGTGGTTAAGAGCGCAGGCTACTAACCCCAAGATTCCGAGTTTGATACCAGGCAGTGACCTGAATAATAATAATAATAAGAAGAAGAAGAAGAAGAAGAAGAAGAACATCGAAAAATACCTTAGGAATGAGAACCCAGGTTCGAAATTTCCCCAAGGCACCCGATGAACGCTGGAAGGTATATCAGCCGAAACGTTGTGTTAACAACAAAGATGAGGAGAAATATCCGTCAAATGTAAATAATGAGCATGATTATTGTTGTTGTTATTTAACTCCTATCCAGCCCAATAATTCTTTCAAATTTTGACACAAAGCAGTTTTGAGGGAAGGAGGGAGGCAAGTCGACTGCAATGACTTCAGTGCTTGACTGATATTTATTTTATCAACCCCGAGAGGATAAAAGGAAAAGTCGACCTCGATGGACCTTGATGAAAAATAATCAATGTTCCAGCTGTGATAACCACCGTTTCTGTCTAGACATACGGTTGATGTTTTGATAGAAAATCTACTTTCATTGTATACTTCCTTGTTTATGATGGCGATGTTCAGTTAGAGAAGGATAATCAATTCATGCAAGCATGACAACCTATTTATAAAATAAATAATTGTCCAATCAGACAATCACTCTACAAATTCTTGTCTTCACATTCTCCAATGGTTTAGTTGTTGTTTCTAGCAAGTCTAGTTATCGAACTGCGGTTCCCTCATTCATTTATTCTATTAATCGTTTAAAATCTGGCTATGACTTGGGGCCGGTCGAGACGTCAGCATGAGTGACTATCGATCGAAGCGTAGCCGGTTCCAAAAATAATATTGATGCAAACACAGCCTTCGTCATCCTGACATCTAAAAACGTTTACATTCATTTAAGTATAAGGAGGCGGACTATGTAGAAATGGAGCCATAAGAAACGAATACACCGTGTAATTAGTGTATATTACATTTCACTCAGATCTTTCGTGCGAGACATATGGACAACACGAGAAACAGACTTACTCTAAATATATTACATGACAACAAAACCTCTGCGGTAAGAAATTCACTTAGCATCAAATACTAATTAGTTAACTTTGGTACAACCCTCGCCTCTTCTGTCGTAGTAAAGGAATTCAATCTCGATGGAATTAGTTTCTGATTACAACTACTTGGTCGGCAGTAAACGTTGCGTGGAGCAAGTTATCAGTGGGTAATATCTACAATGTGATTTTCAATCCCCACTCGTGACAACTCATACTCGTTCAAGAATTATATTCATGTAATTCATCTTTCACTTCCTGCCACAGTAACTGAATCTCATTGTTTCAGACCCACCATTTACGATTAATTTCTCCCATAAGTCTTTAAATTTAAAAATATATACACTATATAGTTCTAGCTTCACCAATGCTGAAGGGCTTACAAATTATACGTGTTTATTTTATGATATAATTTTACTCATATTTCCTGAAATCACTAATCAATGGAGTTTTTGTCAAAATTAAACAAGAGAAAGATTATTTTCATAAATTAGACATTCCCGATTTGATATTTTTTTAATAGTTTAGAGGGGCGGAGGAGATCCTTGTAAGCCCTCCAACATTGGTGAACTGCATGTGGTTGGTATTCAACTCCATCATCTGTAATTCGACATATACATGGAAAACGTGGGCGATTAACCAGCAAATAAATGACTGGGTGAAGTAGTTAGTGCAGTACATTAGAATATATATGTGGGGGATGAGAGAGAGTCTATGTGTGTGTGTGTGTGTGTGTGTGTACATGTACATATATATAAATGACTCTGATGAAAGCTTGCAGGCCGAAATTCTCATGTCACTGTTACACTTCATCTTTAAAAGTTTAAAAAGCATGCATGTATTCTACAAAAAGTATAAAAAGAATTGAGTAATTCTTCGGTATAATGTTAAAGCGTTTCTATTATAACATAAAAACAAACTCTAGTATATGCATCAATAGGGCGAGCTGACAGAATCGTTAGCACGTCAGGCGAAATACTTAGGGACATTTCGTCCGTTACTACATTTTGTGTTCAAATTCCGCCGAGGTCAACTTCACCTTTCATCATTTCGTGTTGATGATTTTTATCTAGTTGAACTCTGGGGTCGAAGTAATCAACTTGCCCACTCCTACGAAATTGCTGGCCCTGTGAAAAAATTTGAAACCACTATACATATATATGTATATATATATATATACATACACACATATATATATTTTACTAAATGAATAAATATTCGAAAATATTTATATGGATATTATTATTAATTATCATCATTAGTAAAATGAATAATAACAACAATAATACAGGTAGCCAATAAGCAAAAGCCGACGAATGGGAAATCCAAAATTTTATAATTAATTTATAATTATAATAGCGCACACGCGTTGTCAGCATTGTTGTAAAAATCAGAGTCGGAAAATCCGCCAAGAAGACCACCAATCACTGGAAACATAACAAGCGCAACAGAAATCGAACTACCAGCAAAGAAATTTACTTACCATCTCGGCAGAAAGCCGTAGAATGAGGAAATATATATATATGCACATATGTCTAGAAGTGAATCTAAGACAGCCATACCAATTATGATGATAATAACAATAATAATAATAATAATGATAACACGAGTATGGATTCAGGACGTCCGTATATTGCAAGCCAACCTTCACTGGACGATACCTTAACTTCAATTCCCACCATCCATACAGTGTAAAGAGAGGAATTGCTCAGTGCCTAAAACATCGAGCAAAGAATATAAGTAGCGATCGTGATACCCACCACGAAGAAATGATCAAGCTCAGTAACAATCTATTAAGAAACAACTACCCCAAGAACATACTATCTACTCCAATTATGAAGAAAAGAGAGGATGGAACCAATAAACTGTCTACAGTCTGTCTACCCTATGTGAAAGGCCTCTCCGAAAAGATACAAAAGATATGCGGCCCATATGACATCAGGGCAGTATTCAAGAGCGATACAACACTTCGCAAATATCTCCTTCGGGTAAAACCACCAACAGAAGAGAATATGACCAAAAACTGCGTGTACTCCATCCCATGCAGCTGTGGTAGGTTATACAAAGGCAAAACATGTCGGCCCCTCAAAATAAGGGTAGAAGAACATCGCAAAGCGGTGACACGAGGAGATATTGATAAATCGGGTATAGCTGATCATGTATGGCAAAATGGAGACCACCTCCCCCTGTGGGATGAAGTTAAAATAATAGACAGGGAACAACACTGGAAAATACGAAAACTAAAAGAAGCAGCACATATGCTAGGACACAACAACCTCCTAAGCAGACCGAGTGCAGATATGAATAGCATATGGGAACCGGTATTGAGGAAGGATAGAAAAATAATAGATTTATAAACCCTAAAATTCACTCCATAATTGCCCACGAGCATATGGCGTAGTGGTTAAGAGCGCGGGCTACTAACCCCAAGATTCCGAGTTCGATTCACGGCAGCGACCTGATTAATAGTAGTAATAATAATATAATGATAGTAACATCGTTAGGAATGAGAACCCAGGTTCGAAATTTCCCCAAGACACCTGACGAAGGGTATATCAGCCGAAACGTTGTGTTATCAACAAACAAGATGAGGACAAATATCCGTCAAATGTAAATAATGTAAATAATTCCTCATCTCTTAAATATAGAACTGTATTATTATTATTATTATAATTACTCCAGTAATACAACACACTCCTATGGTAGCAATAGTTATTTAGATTAAAAAAATATAGGTAATAAGTACAACATTAGTAAATATAACAATAACTTTCACAACAATAAGATTAGTATCTCGGAATCAAGTTTTTGAGTGTGAATGTTAGGTCCAAAATGTGGTTTATCAATGTAAGGTAACGACTAACACCGAAGTCTCGCATTACATAGGTTGCTCTTCGTCGCAGGTCTCTAGGAGAATCTCTAACCATTACTCAACCTTTAGGGATAGGAATAAATAGTACCGGTCTTAGTAAATTAATCTGGAAACTTAAGGACTGCAATAAACAATCCTCTTTGGAATGGTCAATACTGGCTACCTCAATACCCTACGACTAGGGCAAACATTTTTGTCCTCTCTGTAACTTGGAGCTATTCCATATTCTGTTCTCCAAGAATAATTTAGTGAACCAGATAACACAGAGAGCATACAGATGCCAGAATTGGAGGAACCACACCTTCAGCTCGTTTCATTAATTTCATCCTTTTTCTTATTTTAGTTATTATTATTTTTTTCACCTACCAGCATACTCACTAGTTAACAGCCACTTTACATGTGGTATGAACTATCACCCCACTTTGTATCTATTTTTTATTTAACTTTAGATAATAACAATAATAGTAATAATAATAAATTTATTTTTACATTTATAATAATAATAATAACAACAATGAGAATAATAACATAATAATATTATCTAAAATAACAATTATATCAAACTCCAACGCAAGTTGTTCACACTCTCTCTCCTTCTCTAGTTAGTA